>NW_019384405.1:1248569-1328148 GCF_000671375.1 Centruroides sculpturatus | reverse complement strand
GGCTGATTGAAAGGTTTTCTTCCATAAAATTAATCGATTCTACACTAATCCGACTCAACATTTCCAAAATACGTATATTTTTTCGTAGTTTTATAGGAATCGTAATTATAGGGACCGTAATTATAGGGGGGGTCGACTGTAATGCATTAGAAAATATCCACATTGTTTTTTTGTGAAAATTTTGTTATATAGCAATACTAAGTTCTTACAATGGCAGTACAGACTCTCTATGAGATATAGTTTAGTTTAAACATTGACCAATCAGTTGTAGTATGCATGTTTGTGGTTAAAATTGCTGCTCTGTCTTCTATTTATACGAAAGTACAGTGCATAGTGATATGATTTGTGGGTTGACTTCTTCAGTCCCCAAAAATCATATTATACTTAACATAAGCAGATTTGCTGCAGTGAATACCATATACTATATTCTATAGCATCAACATAATAAATTTATTAATAAAAAGATTGTCTAAATGTATTTCTATAACCAAAACAATAAAATCATTAAATAAATTTATCATAATTCTGGATAACCCACAGGCAATCATTAATGAAGTGACTGTCAAAAGATTTTACTTTAGTATATGATAATCCTTTCTGCCTACCAAAACATTTATTAAAACTCTTCATTAACTGAAATTCATAGCACTGAGGTCTCCCTATAATACTCAATTGGTTTCTTTAGGCTATAATTTATTTATCCATTCAAAGATTCTTTGCGAAACCATCATTTTATTAATTAGAAAATTAAAAAAATGGTTACGTGTATGGGTTCTAAAAACAGAATTTTCTAATGACACACAGAAGTTTCTGAACTGATAAACTGTGTTTAAAAGAAAGAGAATTAAGTTGAATATATTGCAAATACTTTCTGACACACTATCATAATATACATGAAAAAATATAATTTTTAAGAATAATATTTCAAAATTAAATCACTCATTTTTTTATACTGCAATTAAGAATTTATAGATACATTATTAAAAAAATTCACTAGCTTAATGTATGAGTTGTATTTTATCAAAATGTTAACATCTTTGAAAGTATTGTGTAATGCTTCATCATCAAATACTTTAAGTCAAAAACTAAATGATAAGATTTTGAATGTGTTAATGTATTAAGATGGTATTACTTCTTGACTATTGTAAATCAAACTTGGCCTGTTTATTATATGGATATTTATGTAGTATGATTTCAATTATATTAATATAATACATTTTATCATCTTTGCAAAGTTATAATGATATTATCTATGCTTTTCACTTAAAATTTTTGAATGGTTTAATGACTTGCATAAGCTGTTCTGCTGGTATTTGACTGTCATGTGAATCTTAAATCATGAATCATATTATGGCCATCATTAATATATACATATAAAAACATTAAATCTTAAAAAAATAGTAAATAAAACACTAAATTAATGGAAAAAATTACTAACTTACCGATCGGCAATAGTATTTAAACGCTCATCATTAACTGCTCTTCTAATTTCAGCTCTATGTCTTTCCAATGATATGCTTAATAGAAATTTAAATAATTTTATTATTATTTTTTAAAGGTATTCAAAATTCAATAAGAAGTTTACCAACCTTAAAACTGTAGAAAGTTCTTGTAACAATTTTTTCTTATCTTTCGTCAATTCTCCTTGAGCTCTAAAAGCTGACACAATAGCAGCATATGCTTCTAATTCTAAATAAATATATAATAATAAAATTATTTCAAAAAGAAAGAATTTTTAATTAATATGCTATAAATAATTAAGAAATGTAATAACCAAATATTTATTATTGACATCATCACAATGCCAGCTGCAATTTTTCGTCAAAATGCACTCAATTTTAGTAGTGTATTACCCCTGTACTGTACATTATACATTTCCTGTTAACAATGGAGTCGTGCCAATCATCTATCTAACTCCAGGAGAAAATTCTTTAATTGAAGATAACGTAATTTTCAGTCCAAACCGGAAGTTCATATATCAGGTCCTCCTGCCCTAAGATTCTCATATCAGGTCTCAACTTTCATCTATGTAACTCTGTTCTCGAGATTAAGAAAGGAGGAAAAACAGACATAGATGTCAGTGGGAATTTACAAGTCTACAAATTTTTGAAAATTGCAGCCCAATAATCTTTAGAAATAAACTAAATTATAATTTAGATCTGTTAATGACTAAAATCTGAGATGTCATAACTATTAGGATGGTGCAAAAATATTTGCGGTTTTCATTATTTTAAACTTTTAGGCTTATTTTGGGCTAAAATTTTATTTAATTATGTCTAATTATGAATTAATGTAATATACCATTTTAAAGCACAAAGCATCCTCTACTGATTTATTTTAATGGTTTTGTTTTCATGTTTATTCTTGTTTATTTATACTGTCAAATTAAAAAAAAAAAAAAACAAATTTGAGCAATTTTATTGTATGAGTTCAAAATGGAACATAAACTGTAAAAACTGCATGCACTATCAACCAAGCATTTGGCCAGAGGACAATCAGTGAACATACATCAGAACATTGGTTCCAAAATTTTATAATGGAGACAAGAGTGTTGAAGATGAGGAAGGTTGTAGATGTCCTTCTGTGATTGATGACAACCAATTGACAGACATTATTGAAGCAGATCCCACAAAACAACTTGAGAGGTTGCAGAAGAGCTAAATGTTAACTATTCAATAGTAGTTCGACATTTGCACCAAACAGGAATATCAAAAACTTGCCATTATGAAATCTGCTCCATGCTTCTTTTGTGCAACAAAATAAACTGTTTATGACTTCAGCGATTGTGGAGCATTGATTTTTGTTGTTTTTGTTCAAGTGTGTGGTACCCAAGCATTGAGTTTCTGAACCTTGCCATTGAGTGAATGTGGTTCACCACAGTTTTTTGATCACGTCCATCTGCCCCGCCAATTCTCTGGTCATTTGATGTGGATTTTCACGAAGTTGATTCAATTGCTCTTCGTTGAACTCAATTGGTCAACCAGTGTGCAATGCATCCTTGAGGTCAAAATTTTCAATTTTGAAGTGCGAAAACCAATGGTGGGCAGTACTTTGAGGTATTGCTCTTTCTCCATACAGAATTCAATGCTCCACAATTGCCAAAGTCATAAACAACAATGATTGTTAAAATGAAATGTCAAGTGGACTAAACTGAGCATTTTCGACACCATTTGCTTTTTGTATTTAATTGAAATGAACTGTTTCTTGATCACATTGTGACATGTGACGAGAAACAGATTCTGTATGACAATGGCATTCCGTGCAGCAGCTGGACCAAGATGAACCACCAAAACACTTTCCCAACCAAAGCTGCACCAAAAGAAGGTTATGGTCACTGTTTGGTGGTTGGCAAATGAAATTATTCACAACAACTTCTTAAATCCTGGTGAAACTATCACAGTAGAGAAGCATTGTCAGGAAATTAACAACATGTACCGAAAACTGAAAAGTTTATGTCAATCAAAACAGACGAATTCTTCTCCATGACAATGCCCAACCACACATTTCACAAATGACTCCGCAGAAATTGAATGAACTGGGCTATATGAAATTCTACCTCACCTAGCTTACTCACCAGACTTCTCTCCAACTGACTATCACTTTTTCAAACATTTTGACAACTTTCTGCAAGAGAAAGTTTTCAACATCCAGCAATCCAAAATGCCTTTAAAGAATTTATTAGTTCCAGGACTTCCAAACTCTATGCTACTGGAATAAATAGAGTTGTTACATGTTGGCAAAAATGTGTAGATTTGAATGATTCTTATTTCAATAAATAAACTTTATTCTAAGCTGAGATATACTGTTTTAAAATTAATGGTTGAAACTGGAATTATTTTTGCACCAATGCAATATTACATATTAGATTTCATCAAATAATGGTACAGCTCATTTTTTCAAATAGTTGATTGTAATAATCAACCGATAATTAATAATTCGTTCATTAATATTATAATGAAATATTTTACTACAGATGTGTTACAATAAAGTATCAATGATTATAACAGAAGTGGAATATTCTACATTAAATCAGAAAAAAAGTATGAATATTTCTTTGTCTCTTTGTTGTTAATAATTTCTTTGATATATATTTTAATATCTTTTAAACAGTAATATACAATAAAATTATATGAACTTAAAGCAAACGAGTCTATATATAGCAAACATAGCTTCAACTTGTGAACTAATAAAAACAAAGAGAAACAAAAGTAAATGAAGCAATGGCTTCTTAATTTTAGAAATTTAACTAATTTATCCTTCTGTGTAAAATCTATCAATGTCAAGTATTAAGTACTGGGGTTGGATGTCACGCCAACAGTTATCTCAATCAAAACTTCTTCCAAAACTTCAGACTATGAGGCGTTAAATATAATTAAAAATAATTTTACGTCAAAAGCGCTCGCAAGAATAAATTATTTTTAATTATATTTAACGCCTCATAGTCTGAAGTTTTGGAAGAAGTTCTATCAATGTCATAGACACATTGAAGCATTTAAAATATTCTTTTAAAGACCTACTTCATATCTCCTGGGTTTAATGATAGACAAATCTTAATCCTACAGTAACTCAATATCTGGGATCGTGACTGACTATTCTCCAATGAACAGAAATGCATTCTGGGTTTCTTTTAGTGATGGGATGATATCAAAATTTCTCCGATTCCAATTCTGCTGAAAACTCCCAATTCAATTCCAATTCTTTTGAATACTTTCTAAAGTTTATCTTAGAAAAATTAACAATTTACATTACAAGCATGGTACATTCATTAATTAATAAACAACTTATTTAATGATCACAGCAAATGTTGGAAGCAAATTTCATTGACTATAAATGCATCAAAAATATTTGTTTTGAATGAATTCTAATATTTAAAAAGTGTATGTGTGTTGAATTTCTTACATTCTAACAAAAATATTTTAAATTTTAGTAAAATTAATGACAAAATATGCACTTTGTCATCCAATGATTATCTTTACTTCCCACAAAGAATATGTCCATTTATTTAAAATGTTCTAGATAAAAGTATTTATATAAATTTTATCTATTTTATGCAAAGCATCTGCTTTTTAGAGTATCTATTAACACAAGCAGGCAAATAAAAATATAAAACTATAAAATAGTGAAACCTTTCCATAAAAAAACTTGCAAGACCAAAAAAACTGTCCATTATAGAAAGGCGCAGTCAAAAGAGGTTTTGGGTTTTGTAAAAATTACTTTTGAATGAAGGTAATTTTTTCAAAACCCATTTACAAAAACATGCTTTAAATTAAAGATATATCAAGTAAACATTTACTAATCATTAAACATACTAATCGTCTAGTGGTGATTAATTCTCCAATAACTGCAGTAGTCAGTAAATAATCATTCTATTAGAAAAAACTTTATTACTTTTTAAATTTTAATATTAATAGTCATTATTACATCTTACTGATTAATTTTCTGTGCTCTCTAACTATTTTGAAAAAATTTTTTATTGTTATTATATTGTCAATAATTTCTCACTTATTTGTTACATACATTGCACTTGAAAGAATATCTGATCTGTAAAAATAACTGCAGCATAAATCAATTAATTTATCAATTAACAATGGAAAAAAAAATTGCTAGAAAAATTAGTCATTGAACCAATTTGCATTAGTATAGAACGGCCAAGTAAGGTACAGTAACACCTCGACTTATGCGAACCCGGAGTTACACGATTTTCAAATCTCGTCGATTCGTCTTTTGTTTGAGCACCACGCAACTCTTGATTACTCACTTCCCCCATACTATTGTTCGGCTTACATGTTTGGACGTGTCGCGCCAAATCGACACATAGCTATAATTTATTTTGTGTTATTTATTTCTGTGTTTGTTATATCTATGGAGATTTGAGAGACTCTATGTGGTGATTTCTTGTAACCGTGAGCGAATCAAAAGGCGAGATAAGATTAACGAGAACATTTATTAGCTTACATACATCCGACTCGGATTTTACACAAATTGCGAAATTATACCCCGACTTACACGAATTCGACTTACGCGGTTATCGCTCGATCCCATCTATCGCGTAAGTTCGGGGTATTACTGTATATAATCCAATATTCCAAATTAGAGAAGAAGATAAAACATTATCTTGAATCAGAGTCAATAATATGTATTTACTGTATTAATTTTGATTATACTAATAAGAGGACCATCACCCCTTGCCTTCCTTGAACTGTTTAAAAACTTGATTTTTTAATATGTTATAGTACATTTATCCAACTAATACATGGAAAAGTAACTCTTGCCAATGTGCAAGAATTTGCAAGATATCAATGATTAAGATTTTACGTTTTGGTTCATACCAAGTTCATAAAAACAAATTATGGGCAAGTGTAGTTGAATCTTTCCACCTCTCTTCTTTTGAACTTTTTTTATACAGCAATCTTTTCCTGTGTTATGCAATCTTGTGAATTAAAATATATATTAGGCCAAAAACACATCATTTTATATAACCATTCGAAAGGATGCAATTAAAATTCACTTGTGTTTTTTGTATCAACTATTGCAGTAAAATTTTGCCAAAACCATCCATTTCTCCCATTGTTATGGTGTCTTCAACTCAAGGTTCTAATGCGTCTAAATTTTCAGCCTCTTCAACAGGTAAGCATGTTATTTTTATAACTAATAACTTTTCTTGTGGACATTATGAATCTTATAATTGTCAAAGATAACTTTTGATTTAGACATTGACTTTAAAAGAATATGCCTGCTTGGTTATCTATTTATTTCTTTCATTTTTTTAAATAAATTTTTAAAATATTTTATCTAGGATTACTTAAATACAGCTGTCCCACTCTAGAAAAAAATTTATGTAAAGCAAATTCAAAATCTTGCACATTTCTGAGAACATCATCAACAATAACATAACTCAAGCCTATATGATTTGGTAGAAATCTTTCAAATTATATACAGTAGAGCATCAATTATCCGAACGTCGATCAATCGAAACGTCAATTAACCGAAAGCATTCCAGTCGGCAAATTTAAATTTCCGCTAGTGCTGTGGCACTGCAATATTTGGTTATGTCTTGGGCTACTTCAATATTATTTTTGTTGGTGTGTGTGTTTTAACTGGCAGCACTGATGTGAACACAAGAGGGTACTTAATTAAGGATGCACCAGGATTTGAACAAATTTAAACCTGGGATAGGTTAATATATTTTTTCGTACATAATCGGTTATCCAAAAAATTGATTATGTAAACAACCCCAGTCCCAAATTGTTTTGGATAATCAATGCTCTACTGTATTACCTTATTGTTTTCTGTTAATCTTGAGTAATTCCATACTTTTTTCTCACTTAGTTTAATTTTGTATACTGAACTTAAGTCTTTCAAAGTAATTACAGCTTATGAAGTAACAAAAGAAACTAGTGATGGGACGGTTAATTGATATGGGAGTCAGAAAAATTGGGCATTTTCTGGTAATCAGAATCAAGCAAATCTCATCATGATCTCTGATTCTTAGAACGACTCTTCCACATTTAATAAGAAAGTTAATTATTTATTTCAGTCGAAAATAAAACTCTTTTAAATTACGATGTTAACAATTAAGTATTAGTTTATTGGAAACTTTCATGCTGACAAAATACTAAATTAATGTAAAGTATTCAAAATTTGAATACTTTACATTAATTTTCTAAATATATATCAATAAAAAAAATCTAGTTTGTTACATTTCATCATAATTATTTGTCTAAAATGATGAATAAATCTAATAAATTGGGCTATATTACTACTACTATTAATAATTAAATGCTAAGTAATTTGGTGTAGAGAGAGAAATTAGGCATCATCTGTTATTAAATTTAATAATTATAATTAATATTTATTAATTAATTTGGAAGGTTCTGGAAGAAAAGAATTGGCCCAAAGCAAAACTCAAACCCTCATCTGTCAATTACTGTGTGGATGCACTGCCAGTTATGCCAACCACACCTCTGTCCTATCTTCACTTCCAGAACGATTAATTCAGATATAACCATACTGATTACTCATGATACTGACTGGAGATACCAGTATGGTTATATCTAAATTAATAATTCTGGAATCAAAGTTCAGACAAAGGTCCAGGTAATGTGTAAACTGGCAATGCATCTGCGTGGCAAACAGCAGTTGTGAATTCGAGCCCCACTCCAAGCCAATTCTTTTCTTCCAGAACCTTTCAAATTAATTAATAAATATTAATTATAATTATTAAATTTAATAAGCAATGGTGCCTAATACCGACCTCTAGGTGAAATTACTTAACATTTAATTATTAATAGTAGCAGTAATGTAGACCAATCTAGTCCAACAATTATTTGGCTTTAATATAACTATTGGGCTTACAGATACTTAAATTTATATTATATTTTAGACAATGTTAAGTCAGAGATTTGTTGAAAGATCATGAATATGACCACATATACAAAACGTTACTTTTAATAAAATTATTAAATATTTCTGAACTTTGTTATCTGAATGGAAAATTTGATTGGCATGTTTAGCACTATATTTGGTTTATCAGCCAAATTTAAATTTTGGAAATTTGTTTTTGAAAAATTCTGATCGGACAACATTAAAAGAAAATAACAAAAAATAATTTAAATAGTTTAATATGTGAATTCTGCTATCAAAGTGACAAAATTCATACACAGTTAAATCTGTTGATCTCAAACATGTTTATCTCGAAATTTATTCTCCCCCCTGCATTTTCAGACTAAAGTCAATATATTTTCTATGTTTATCTCAAATAATTTTTTCCCAAAGCCACAATATCTCAAACTATGAAATGAAGTGTCAATTATAAATTCAAAGCTCAGCAATAATATATTTTGACAGCATAAATTATAGTTGAGAAATGTCTCTTGCAACACAATACATAGTTGCACATAATGCTGATTTTCTTTGATTGGCTACGAGTAAGTTTTCCAAGTTCCTGACATTTTGAAAACTGGGAATCGAGAACAAGAAATCGTATTTTCTGAGAATTCTTAAGAATTTCTAAAATAATCTTTTATATTTAATTTTCATTGAGGATCTGTAATAATGGCTAAGCTTCTTTCATACATTATTTTCAGATCTGGCTTCAAATGTAATTTGATTATGTTTTCATTGAGTAAATGCCAACTGAGTTTTTCGAAATAGTTTAAATTACTAAGTAATAACTTGTACTATTAATGCATTTGTTACACATTATTATATAAGATAACATCATAATTTTATTCAAGAATTACAAAAAACTTTGATTTAAAAAAAGTTCAGTTAATTCAAACCCAAATAATTTGAAGTCGTGTGTTTTTTTGGTCCCTTGAGTTTTGAAATAAGAAGTTTCTACTATACATCACAATTGTCAGTTGCAAACAAACTGATTGAATATGGTTGGTAGTATTTGTGGAAATGATTCATTGTGGAGAACAGAAACAGTTTGTGTTTACACAGAGAAATATTTATTTTCACAACCCAAGATTTGACTAAAATGCTATACTAAGGTAAGCTACCTTAGATTTCTTTAGTTAGTTTACCTGAAGATGACTTTGTAGTCAAATCCTGGGTTGTGAAAATAAATATTTTTCTGTGTAAATACAAACTTTTTTCTGTTCTCCATGATCAAATGTGCTTGATTTACAAGAACCAAAATTAGCTGGTCATGTGTTATCTGATTCTGGTGTCGCACATGCATTTTTGGTGGTGTGTAACTTTGTAACACAATGTAAGTTTACATAGCAATAAATAAGAAAAATGTTTAAAAGATACATTGTGAGTAGTATGTTTATTTCCCATTGTGAGTATTACTGGGTTGTACAAGCTGATTTTTCTGCTTTACCGACCAACTTTTCTCAGGATTTGGGAAAGAAAATGAAAAAAATATCTGAGAATGGGTGGAAAGGAGTTTCCACCCTGAAACCTTAGCTATGAGTTTGGCGTGCATCTTATTGGTTGAAGAAAGACAGGCATCAGAAACTATTAACAAACTATTTCTTTTAAGGTATGTCAAAAATGTTCTATTTATAATTTATACCTAATACAGGTATCTACTGTACTTGATATTGTATTAGTAAAATATCATACCTCCAATCAAACCTATTATTATTTACTGTGGGAATCTCTATATCTCAAAACCTGTCTATCTTGAATTTTTTTCTTGTTCCCATAAAATTCAAGACAGACAGGCTCAACTGTACTAAACTCATAGAAAAGTTCAATATTGTGTGATCAAATATTTCTTGATAAAACTTTAAAAACCTTGTCATAAATCTGTGAAAACACAATGTTAACGTACTTAATTTAGTTGCACTTTTTAATATCAGAAAACAGTAAACTTTAGACATAAATTATAAATTTACTAAGTATAAAAATAGCCTTGCAATAATACAGAAAAATAAAAAAGTTATGCTAGTTTATATATACAGAAAACGTACCCAATTTACGAAGTATTCTTTTGCATTCATCTCTACTGAAATCTAGCAGCATTGGCCACATCTAGATTAAGNAAAGTGAAGAGCAGTCAAGCACTTCCTACCACTGTAGACACTTTAGTTCAAATTTTCGGCTATAGGTTCCTTATATCAAAACATTCAAAATTTCATCCTCTATAATCCCCCAAATTTTTAAAATGTCATTCTGATACACCCTGTATAGCTATATATCTCTTAATTCTGAAAAAATGTATTAATTTTTTTTGTTTTGATGGCATGACTGCCAACTATTCAGTGGAATTTGTCAACATTAAAGGGTGAGACACCCCTTTAAATCCCCCAGTGGCTTCACCCCTGCCCATACACCAATCACATCCCAGGATAGTGAAAAAAAGAAGGAAAAAGTGAGAGAGACATATTATTACAGTCATTTCTCTTGCAGTGTGTTTTTCTTTGTGTAAATACAAGCAGCATATGCAATTAATTTTATGTTAGACTGTATTTTATATATTATAACTGGAAAATAGTAAACAAATATAATTTTAATATTTTTAAAATGTATTTTAATTACCATTAGTTAATACAAAGTAATGATAAATCTCTACATTTATACATACAGTAAACAAACAGTGATTTTTTGATTTTAATTTCATCTTGATAACTAATATATATTCACTAATAAAACTAAAAAGTTTAAGTTCTGAGCTAAGAAAATGCAATGTAATGCACTAATCGTTCAGCCATAAAAAAAATTATAGATCAATATTTCAAGCCAGCATTTCAGTAAAACCCATCAAATGCATCCTGGCAATTATATTTTATTGTTTACGATTACTGAGGAGATAGCAAACTCCTTTATTAGAAGCATATATAAATTAATACGATAACTATTCTTTTTGAGTTAGAAGCATAAATTAATATTTTTTACAGAATATTTTTTAACACATAAATTTATATGTTTCTTAATGTTTTTAAATGTTTATTTTAACTAAAGTTTCCAGGTACTTGGGGATAAAATCTGGAACAAAATGAATTATTCCCAAAAGATACTGGAATGCTTCAATTCCAGGATATGCAATACATGCACACTGACTGTCATTGATAGAAATACATATAAAATATGAAAAAAGATAAAGATATCTCATTGTAAAAACAGTTTTTAGAAAAAAGATCTCACGTCACTAGTTGACAATTCTGGAAAACCGAAACATCTTCGATTAAGTATTCCTTCATATAATTTTTTCAAGCTTATCTACACCCTTTTTTAGATTATCTTTCTCTCAAAGATCTTTTTTTTTTTTACCACATTTCACAAAATATAAACAGTTCCAAACATATCGTTTCAAAAATGCCTGCAAACAAATATTATATAATTTTTAATTTTATACTTTTTACTTATTATATTTTATTTTGTTGTATTTTACATGTCTTGATAGGGGTTCTACTGTTAATTAGGGGAAGAAAATCTATTGGCACAAGACTTTTTCTATTCATTTGAAACATCATCACTGCAGAGCAGCTGCACTGAGCAAGATTACTATTTTCGAATAATTCGTTACTAATGCATTTAACTCGTTTGACTTTACAAAATTAATAACAATAATAAAGTAGCAATGAATTTTAATTTGTTTAACTGTCGTTATAAATTGTATATTTTGTAACTTTGAAAGATTGCTTTATTTTTATATACAGTATATTTTAACTGTTGTTAAGAATAAATGATAAAAAAATATAGTAATTTTAATAAATTGACAATTTTTATTATCATCTAATATTAGCATTCATCTTTTTAAAATATGTGCACATGAAACATTTCAAAATGGAGAAAATCTCTCTGATGCAAAGAGAACAAACAGTAAGTGCAGCATTATTGTGGAAGCTTACAGACATATTTATCACTTGTTTAATTATCCACAACTATAAAAGTGTAATAATTAGTTATATTGCACAGTGGTTTCATTGTGTAATTAAGAATTTCCTTACTACAAAAGTTCTAAATGCAAAAGAAAATATTCACACTCAACAACTATCAAGCAACAAATGCACCTATAGGTGTTGCAACAATGGCACATTTGTTTCTCTCTTCTTATTTTTACGTATTGTAAGTATCTACAGTAGAGCATCGATTATCCGACCCCCGATCAACCGCCACATCTGTTAACCGAGTGCATTCTAGTCGGCAAATTCAAATGTCCGCTACTGATGTAGCACTACAATATTTGGCTATGTCTTGGCTACTTTAATATTATTTTTGTTAAATTTTTAGTGTTATAGCTGGCAACACTGGCTCGATCATGAAAGGGAAGCCAGTATTTAAACGAGGCTTAATTTTCTAATTATGAGTGGTTGTTTGTTTTGTGAGCAATAAAATAATTTAAAAGTAATTTTTAACGATACAATAGCAACGATTATTATTTAAAAAAAAAAAATTGTTAGGCTTAACATCGATGAAAATTCAATGTGAAGTAGGTTAATAGCGATATACTAATATACTAATTACATGGGATATACTAATATACTATACTAATAATGTATTTTTTCATACTTTTCGGTTATCCGTTTTTTCAGTTATCTGATCAACCCCAGTCCCAAATTGAGTCGGATAATCGATGCTCTACTGTATTTCAGACATGCAAGTGCTAATATTAACAGACGATATATCTATTTCTGATATTTTAGAATTATATTACTGTTGACACTAGATTTTATGGACCAAAATGTAATGGATTTTGGAAAGAATAGACTAAATCTGTATATTCCAAAGCATTTATTGAAGTGGAAACACAAAATTTACGAATATCAGATTGAAATGCAAGTTCATAAAATGTCCACTAGATCAGAGGTCACCAACCTTTCTGATCTCATGGACCACTAACTCACAATTTTGAATCCCATGGACTGCTATCATGAATTTTTTTTTAATGATACAAACATCTATAGAATAACAAGCAATTATTTATTGCGACATGGTCAAAATGCATTTTAATCATATTATTTTAATTTATTTAATTTAAAATATATACTCTCCACCTCAAATTAGTAGTTACTTGCCTCTGTACATCATACTTTTCCTTTAAAATAGAGTCATGCCAGTCATCTATATAACAGCTTTGAGGGGAAAATTTTTTAATTGAAATAACATGACTTCAGGTTTGCATTGAAAGTTCATATATAGTTAATCGGGGTCTCCTGCCCCTAAGGTTTCCATATCTGATCTCATCTTTCATCTATCTAACTCCATTCTCGAGATTAAGGAAAAACAGACAAATGGACAACAGTGAGAATTTATAAGTCTACAATTTTTTCAGATTGCAACCCAATGATCATGAAAGTTCCATTTTACTTATTAATATGAAATTCACTTGTTTAATTATAACAAATTACTGTGAGGTTCGTTGCTGCTTGCTTGAAATAAGTTTATGGATTCTTGGCTCTTTTCCACGAAGGATCTGAAAACAGATCTACTTTTCTTGTATTTATCACAATATAGACTGTTTGTATGTCTTATTATATATCTCATATAAAGTTTGTTTTATTAATGGAGTTAATCATTTTCTCTAAATACATGTCATACAAGAAAACAAAAATGCATTATATATTACATAAAGTACAGAGAAATAAGGAAAATAATTTACAAGAATCAATTGAAGATTGTATTTTAAGAAGCTAAAAAATTTATTCACAATATATAAGGTCTTAGCTTTATTAATTTTCTGACTATCCCAATTATAGGCACTTCAATTCATAAACTAAGCATCAGAATTAAAAGTTTATATCAAGAAAGAGAAACATAAAATTATATTTACAAATTTTATTAACATTTATTCTAGGATGTGTAAGAATGGAAATAATAATAAAATATCCAAGTTCAAAAATAACAAAAGCCTCCTCAAGAATTCTTTTAAAAAATTTTCCTGTAGACAAAGAAACAACAGAGGAGCTATTGTACATGTTAAGTGTTCTATTCAAATTGCTAATTTTTTAAATGTCAAATATATTTAATTGTGAACAAATCATTATTTTTTGAAATAGATTTCAATGCTAATAATTTTATATTTTAAATATTAATTATAAAATAATATTAATAAAAAAATATCACAAATATAATAGTTATAAATTATCAAAAGTTTTATTTCCAATTCTAAAGTATTTGAATAATATATTATTTTGACTAAAACAAAACATTCCAGAGATAACATTTTCTTTTTTTCATATTCATATGTATGATACTGCACTTTTGCATTCCTTTGACCAAAAAATAGGCAATAAGCTAAAATCACTTAAAAATAATTTCATTAAACAAATGTTATTAAGGGTATGTTCATAAAGTCGAATGAGTTAAATGAGAATGACATCATCTTTATTCTTATTTTGTTAGACTTTTCGAATGATTCATTTATAACTATTTATTTTTTCAATATAACTATTCATTTATTTCAATCATTTCACCTTTTAGTTCACAATTTAAACACTAGAGTAGATTTAGAAACATCAATATCGTCAGGCACCATTTTCTTAACAAAGTAAACTAACTCTTTTCTTCGTGAGCTTCGCTAGTTTCATTTGAAACATCATCACTGCAGAGCAGGTGCACTGAGCAAGATTACTATTTTCGAATAATTCGTTACTAATGCATTTAACTCGTTTGACTTTACAAACGTACCCTAAATAACATAAAAATATTTCATAAGAATGCAATAATTCAAGAACTAATATTCTTTACGAAAAGATTTTTTAACATACTTTAGTATGTTTCTTTAAATTCCCAAATTTTTATTTTAATATTACACCTGTCAAGGAAGCTTCTCAATCTAAATTGTTTTTTCTAAAATGAAAAATTTTTAGAACTTTCTAAGAGAGGTTTTAGTTATAAACCCATCCTTAGATGTCAATTATGGTAGTATAAATCAGACAGAAGACAACAGATTCTGATAAATAGGACTGTATTTAGACATTTATCATTAAAGTGGCATGGGGGTGTGGAAGCTGATTTTGCCAACTGGTATACCAATAGTTCATACAAATGCCAGTCGAGAAGGCTGGCTCTCCTTCCTCATCCCCACACCCTTCTTTATATAGGGTGTATCAGAATAATGTTTTAAAAATTTGGGGGATTGTAGAGGATGAAATTCTGAACGTTTTGATATAAGAAATCTATAGCCGGAAATGTGATATAAAGTTTCTATGGCACTTTGCACGTTCTATGCGAATGGTATGCTGAATGAAACAGCAGAATACAGTATTTATGACAAGTTTTATTGACAAAACAGACAGTACAATCAAACTGTACATCGAATCAGTGGCTGCAGTACTTTAAAGTAAATGTTCAATGTGACGACCACCAACTTCATTACATAATGTGCAACGACGAACCATGTTTTGTCCGATCCTCTGTAAGATGCCATGCTCTTCTCTGATGGTATTAAATACTGTAAAGATGCACTCCGAACTCATGAACTGTTCCTACAGGTGTTGCGTACACAAGGGACTCACGCTGACTAGATATGTGTTTACAGCACAGTGCCAGTGGATGCAAGGGATGACCTGAAGGACGACAAGCACTAAGTACACAACATCCCATACATAGGCTCAGTTAGACCACTGTAGTTGTGTGTTTACAGTCTTCCATCCGCAGCAATAACACGACGTCAATGGACGGAAGGGTAGCTATCAAAGTGAAGAGCAGTCAAGCACTTCCTACCACTGTAGACACTTTAGTTCAAATTTTCGGCTATAGGTTCCTTATATCAAAACATTCAAAATTTCATCCTCTATAATCCCCCAAATTTTTAAAATGTCATTCTGATACACCCTGTATAGCTATATATCTCTTAATTCTGAAAAAATGTATTAATTTTTTTTGTTTTGATGGCATGACTGCCAACTATTCAGTGGAATTTGTCAACATTAAAGGGTGAGACACCCCTTTAAATCCCCCAGTGGCTTCACCCCTGCCCATACACCAATCACATCCCAGGATAGTGAAAAAAAGAAGGAAAAAGTGAGAGAGACATATTATTACAGTCATTTCTCTTGCAGTGTGTTTTTCTTTGTGTAAATACAAGCAGCATATGCAATTAATTTTATGTTAGACTGTATTTTATATATTATAACTGGAAAATAGTAAACAAATATAATTTTAATATTTTTAAAATGTATTTTAATTACCATTAGTTAATACAAAGTAATGATAAATCTCTACATTTATACATACAGTAAACAAACAGTGATTTTTTGATTTTAATTTCATCTTGATAACTAATATATATTCACTAATAAAACTAAAAAGTTTAAGTTCTGAGCTAAGAAAATGCAATGTAATGCACTAATCGTTCAGCCATAAAAAAAATTATAGATCAATATTTCAAGCCAGCATTTCAGTAAAACCCATCAAATGCATCCTGGCAATTATATTTTATTGTTTACGATTACTGAGGAGATAGCAAACTCCTTTATTAGAAGCATATATAAATTAATACGATAACTATTCTTTTTGAGTTAGAAGCATAAATTAATATTTTTTACAGAATATTTTTTAACACATAAATTTATATGTTTCTTAATGTTTTTAAATGTTTATTTTAACTAAAGTTTCCAGGTACTTGGGGATAAAATCTGGAACAAAATGAATTATTCCCAAAAGATACTGGAATGCTTCAATTCCAGGATATGCAATACATGCACACTGACTGTCATTGATAGAAATACATATAAAATATGAAAAAAGATAAAGATATCTCATTGTAAAAACAGTTTTTAGAAAAAAGATCTCACGTCACTAGTTGACAATTCTGGAAAACCGAAACATCTTCGATTAAGTATTCCTTCATATAATTTTTTCAAGCTTATCTACACCCTTTTTTAGATTATCTTTCTCTCAAAGATCTTTTTTTTTTTTACCACATTTCACAAAATATAAACAGTTCCAAACATATCGTTTCAAAAATGCCTGCAAACAAATATTATATAATTTTTAATTTTATACTTTTTACTTATTATATTTTATTTTGTTGTATTTTACATGTCTTGATAGGGGTTCTACTGTTAATTAGGGGAAGAAAATCTATTGGCACAAGACTTTTTCTATTGTATTTGATAATAAATAAATATGGAAATCCTAGTTTTAACATTTGAGCAGTTATTTATGTTAAAAATCACAAGTAAAAAGTGATATATATCACTATATATATATATCACTTTTAATAAAAAATTACATATTTATATACTGTATATATATACAGTATATAATATATATATATATATACATATATGGAATTATTGCCTGTTTAGANCTAGACTTATTATAACAGATATGGAATTATTGCCTGTTTAGAAAATCATCATCTTTTATTGACTCATTTTTATACAGAGAATGCATTTCGGACCATCTTGTCTCTCATCAGCTCACTTCCCAAAGATGACTATGTTATATGTTCATAGATGATTTCCTAAACAAGCAATACAATAATTCCATTACTGGTATAAGTTTAGTATTACAAACAGATAATAATAGCCATTAATAAAACTAAGGAACAAGTAGACACGAAGTAAATACGAGAAGCATTTTTTGTTTTTTGTATTTTGTAAGAAGAATTAAAATTAATTCACTTTTATAACCACTTAAAAGGAAGTTTTTTCGGCAAATAAAACAAAACATTACATCCTTCGAATCCGACGTTCACCCAAGTTCAAGAATTACTCAGAAGACTATTTCATTCTCAGATATTTTATTTAAATGCATTATGCAACAGAGTTTACACCAATTTTTTGGACCTCTCCGACATCGATCGCGGCGACAATCCAGACGATCGTAACCACGTACGATATCCTTTTACTAAAGGGGGATCGGCAAAAACTCCCATCCGAAACGTACTTAAATAAAATAATCTTCTAAGTAAATCTCAAACTCGGGCGAACGTCAGATTCGAAGAATATGACATTTTGTTTTGTTTTACTCGTCTAAAAAGACCTCCCCTCTTAAGCTGTTATAAAAGCGAACGATTATATCCGGCAAATATTGCTAACTTTAGCTTCGTATTAAAATTAATATTTCTTTCTTAATTATGAAGAGCAAATCTTTATGAGTAATATTATATTTACATATTAATTTTTCTATGTTTGTATCTATTTTTTGTATTTGCTACTCTGTCTTATGCTGTATTGTATTGTAAGTGTATGCATGCAGTGTTATACTCCTGTGGAGCGGTGCATTTAATAAAGTAGTTCTGTTCTGTTGTGTGTATTGTGTTTATTAATTGTCCAGTGTTATATCAAGCCTTTTACAATGAATAAAATGGCTGAAATGCTTGAAATTCTTTACAAGTAAAAGATAAAAAGCATGAGATCTTATGAAAATAAATCATCATCTTACCTTAACCAATAAATAATGATTATGTGATCATCACATATTATTATTTAATTTTACAATTAAATATACATCACTCTTTTGAATGATAATAAATAATTTCCTACCATCAAAATCTAAAAAATAATCATAATTATATTTTTGTTGACAGCCAAAAGAAAAAGTACAAAATACCAAACTTACTACGGCGCCATCTAGAAATTTTAAAGTAATATTCGTGCAAAAATTATTTTATTTTAAAAACTGAATTATTTTCATATAATATAAATAATTTATTTTACTTTCTAATATTAATTTTAGTATTAATAAATATAATATTTTTTAAAATTTTATCTCTCTCTGGTTCCGCAGAGCGTGAGCGACAGACTGATGCCTTAAGGTGATAAATAAAATATCGATAATTCTTAATTGGGTATTTTTTTTTTAGGAAAACAAAATTGAGCTACAAGGCGTATAAAACTAAAAATATGCGAATAAAAGGTTTAAAACTGATCCTAAAATAAAAAAAAATTGTTTAGAGATCGATGTAAATTGACAGCAATCGGAAACTCGTAGTGCGCCACCGGCTTACAACCGGCAATCGGTAAATGGCGAAATCTAACCTCGATTATCTCGGACCGTAGATAGAATTTCAAAATTTTGGTCTTGTCGCGACTTCGACTTTGCCGAGTTGTACACATTTGCAAAAAATCATGTTCGGTGGTCTTGCGGTTGCTTTAAACTTCCATCACAGACAAGATACTTTCTGACTTATGCAGAACTCCACTGAACAAAACATGCCTTTATCTTATTTTTATTTCTTTTTGCCGTGTAGGTACTAATAGAACCACTTTTAGCAAACCCATTTGGATTTGACCAGGCCCACAATGGGATAGCCGGGTATTGAAGAACGGGGCCGATATATCAGGTTGGACCACCTCCGAAAAATTCCTGAAGTTTTTTCAAACTGTCCAGATTCGATCCCCGGGTCCCCCCGAACGGTAGTTTGCCACCTTGATTATGCGGCTATCCGGCCAAAATATCTTTATCTGTGAATATGTAGCCGTAGCTTTTATTAAATTTTATTATAGCATGCGAAAGCCATACAACTCGGCATCTTCTTAAGCGCTTTAAGGCCAAAAATCTCCTGTAACATGGCAGACAAACTGTATCGAAGAGAATAGACTGCTCAACACAGAACCTCCACTCTAGTTATACTTCTTTACAGTGACAACATTGAATGAATTAATTAATAAGTTGACACGCGGATTAAAGACCGAAAATTAATACAATTGGGAGATTTTTTATTTCTTTAATAACGGAGATAACGAAATAACCGAATTTCAATATTTAATACTGTACTTTAGTTTGTAATTTTAAAATTAGAAACAAATTGTATCCATTGAAATCCAAGCAAATAAGTTCTTTTAAAATAAAGTTATTTTAAAATTGTAAATTTTTGCCAGCGTCAGCCTCTGGATTTAATTTGGTTCCTAGTTCAGCCTTTTATAACAGGATTAATCTAGCTTCGATTCCTTCTTCAATTGAGCCATTGCATTTCACTCGTCAATATAATGTATGTTTGGAGAGAGAACTGTGAGGAATCAGCGCCATAACTAGCCTTTTATGCGCCCGGTGCGAGCTTCTGTAACTACGTCTCAAAATATGACCCAAAACTTTGTCCAGGTCATTTCTGCGCCCTTCCCCCAGGGCCTGGGCCCTATGCCTGGGCACCGTCCTAGTTATGGCACTGTGAGGAATGCAGACAAATATGGCTTTTTTTAAAAAACTGTTTCCGCCTTGTGTGTACTAAGAAATCCTTCTTTAGAAAACCCATTATGGGTTCGACCAGGTCCACAATGGGGCAGCTGGGTGGGCCCGACATATCCAGACGGATCACGTCCAGACAAATATGATTAGAAAAGTATTACTCGACGTCTAACACAAGACAATACACAACTTGTAATTAAAATTTGACTAGAATATTTTGACGTGAATTAACCAAAAATAATAAATAAAAGCCTATGCTTTCACATTATACTCTATATGAATATTACTAAATTTTGTATACAGGTAGTGACTTTATAATAAATTGGGTATGCACGGTGTATTATTAATATGCTTAACACTTAATTTTATTTATATATATGTAATCCCAAAAAATACTTAAAACCAGTACACAAAAAAAAAAATTTGATAGTTGAGATGACAGGCTATTTTATGAATGTTAGCTGTGCAATGAAACAGTTTAAAAAATAAAAAAATCTATTAAATAAATTTTTATAACAAAATCTTATAATAGATGGCGCCACGTACAATTTTATTAATTATGATTAATAATAGAGACGTTGCAGCCGAAGTTTTCATCTGTAAAACGTGAACGTCGAACGTCGAGCGCCGCTATCTTGAAAGCTGCTCTCGACGTTCGACGTTTACGTTTTACAGATGAAAACTTCAGCCGCAACCTCGCTAATATAAACGTTATTAAAAAAAAATTTCATAACTGCCGGGAAAGTTACGCAACTCGTTGCTTAAAGTACTGTTATGTAAATTATCAGTTATATAGACAAAAGATTACCATAAAAATACGATAAATTTCTCTTTTACGACTTAATTGGAAAACCGTAATAAATCGAACTCTAACTTCCCACGAATGCCTTTTCTTTCATTTTTTACTCTTTCTGCCCTATAGGCATTAATAGAGCCTTTTTATATTAATCGTAGATTCATCCAGGCTCATAACGAGGTCGGCCGAGCTCCTGATCACACACCCAAAAAAATTTCTGTAGTTGCTCGATCGGATTCGCTGCCGAATCGTCCAGAATGGTAGGCTGTCAGTTTTATGTTAATATCATACATTACACAGGTTTAAAACTATCGTTTGTCTACCTACAATATAAGCGTATAACTAGAGATATTGTGGAAAATTTACAGAATACTCAACATTGACACTATTTTTTAGTATTTAGAAGTTTGACGTAAACGATATACATGTGTATAGTATAGTAACAACTGTGACTGCCGCATGGTCGAGCGGCTAAGATGGCAGCCTATCGCTTTAGTTACATGGAATCAAAACCCCACAAATTTTTCACGGGTCCATCTGGATACGTTGGGCCCCATCCATTACCATCTGGCTGCCTTATTTTGGGCCTAGATGAATCCATACTGGGCTTACTAAAAAAGGTCCTTTTAGTGACCACGGCAAAGTTAAAAAAAAAAACTATAAATGCAATGCAATTTTCATCACAGAATACAGTAAACCGCTCTTTACAAGCGTTCGATTTATAACTGATATAAATTTTTTATTGTTATATAAAACTCATATTTAAACATCATATTTTCTCATTACATTGCAGTTTAATATTCTATGATTAAAACACTTTTTCAGATACAAGTTCAATACCACAAACTGAGATTATACTGTACAGGAGTTGACGCCGAACCGGTTAAGGCGTCAGCCCACCGCTCGGGGATTCTGAGAATAAATCCGGGCGAGCCCCAAAAAATTTTTCGGGACTGGTCTGTCCTGTCAGTTGCACCCCATCCTTCATCACCTAGCCCCCTTTATAGCGGCCGGATGGCCTAGCGTTCAAGGTGGCAGTCTACCGCTCAGGGGGACCCGGGTACGAATCCGAACGGGTCGAAAAATCCCCAAGAATTTTTAGAGGGTGGTCCGTTCGGATATGTCGGGCCCCGTCCCTCACCACCCGGCAGCCCCATTGTGGGCCTGGATGAACCCTTAATGGGCTTGCCAAAAGAGGCCCTCTTAGTGCCCGTAGGGCGGAGAGTTAAAAAAAAAAGCTCCCTTTATAGCTTTCTGTAGCTAGGACAAATTTGAATTAGAGGATCTCATATACAGTGTTAACTTCAGACATTTTTATTTGTGGGGGAATTGTTTCGGAGACATATAAAAAGTTGATTTGGTGCCCCAGGCAATTGCTCCTTTTTCCCGTAGATAACGCGCCACTGCCGGAAATGAAATAGAAAATAAAATAAAAGAGACATATACAAGTTATAAAATGAGCAAACTGGGGATAGAACGACACACGAAAAAAATAATATTCAAAAGAAAACCCATATCAAAGGACTCAGCAATAATAAATAGTTTAATAATTAACAGCACTCTAACAGAGGACGAAGATAAAATCATCAAAGAGTTCCATAACTTCTACAAAAATCTTTATCAAAGTAAAAGCACAAGATGGGACCTACTAGCTGATATCTTAAAATCAATCAAACCAGTAAAAAACGAGAATGAAAACAAAATTAACAAACCAATCACCAAAGAGGAGATCAATAAAGCAATAGAAGAACTCCATATAAGGAGAGCCCCTGGTCTAGATTAGGGGTCCCCAAAGTGGTCGATATAGACCCCTTGGGGTCGATAAGAGTTCTCCAGGGGTCGATTAATACAAGAGGGTCAAAAGGGGGTCGATTAATACCAAAGAGGATCAATAAAACTGTCTAGGAAAAATATAAAATATTTCAATAAAAAGTTGAAATACGGATATGATCAACAACATTACTGACTACCATAGTTATAACTTGAGTTTTGCCTTAGCCTACGCCGCTTTAAGCATGTGCTACTCTGTTTTTACGAATCTGACAACTGTACTAGTGTTACAAACACTAGTAGTTCATTATACACAGACATACGTTACACTGCACAGTTACATTCTAGTAGGGTTGTCGCTCTAAGTATTTTATATCTAAATGTAGATATTTTGTCCTTTACAGAGAAAATATCGTGATATATCGAAGATCATTAAAATAGTACAGAAGCGTTTGCGAGGAAANTCTTAAAAATAATTTATCTACAGACATGTGTAGAATGAATACAACTGTTATCTAAATTCACGTACATACGTCTCTTCTATGACAAGTACTTTTATCAAGACAGATAGTAAACACAAAATATCAAAATGTAAACTATGCATTAAAATTAAGTACAGGTTTTCTTAACCTTTCTCAAGATAATTTTTTAGATTGTGGGTATCTAAAATTAAATACTCTTCTATGAAATTGAGTACATATAAACTAAGGTACGTGCATACCGCACGCACGCCTTACATAAACATTTATTTTTAAAATATAGTAACACTTCTAAACAGCGTATTCTCGTTGAATAGCAAAGTATACATTTCTATAGATTGTATCGTAAATTAAGGTTACGTTCCTGGGAATTATTTCTAGGAACATAATGTCAATTTATGAACGCAGCTAACAAAAATTACGGCATATCTCTACGCTCATAAAGTGAGAAGTTGTAAAGTTAGCGGTCGTAAAACGAGGATTACTATAATTAATTGTTTATATTTCACAATACAAATTCTTGGGAAGACTAAAAATAAAATGGCGGACGTGTTAAAGATCATACTCATGTAAATGTTTTGTTTAAAATCCGAAATTCAAACATGAATGACGTCAAGTGATTAGATTGCAAAATAGTTGATTAAAATCTAACATTCAAGCATCATTTAAATTTCGTCTTATCGCATTTAATATTGCAATACTGTATTAAATCGTTGAAGTTAACTAAATTTGATTTTTATCTGAAGATAAAAAAAAAATATTATATAAAACGTTCACGTGTTTATCAATTTATAAGGAGAATGGAAAATCACATGTTGATATGGTGATGTGTGGGGTGATACTTTTTTTTTTTTAACTCTTTCCGCCCTGTGGGCACTAAGAGGGCATCTTTTAGCGAGCCATTATGAGTTCGGCCAGGCCCACAATGGGGCGGCCAGGTGTTGAGGGACGGGGCCCGACATATCCGAACGAACCACCGCCCGAAAAATTCCTGGGAACTTTTCGATCCATCAGAATTCGAACCCGGATACCCCAGAGCAATAGGCTGCCACTTTGATAGCTCGGCCATCCGGTCTAAATTTGTTCATGTTTGAAGTTTTTGTAACTCGTCTCGAATACAAAATTAAAAATTAGTTTCATGAAATGTGGATTTAAAGTTTAAAATTCAATTTGAAAAATTTTGACAATGGTAGAGGGCGTCGGAAATTTTTATATTAAAAAATAAATATATAAAATTTCGACGAGAGGGAGCGCTTTACCAATTCCATCCACGTTTTTGTTGTATGTTTCATTCTGAAGTCCAATGCTTTCACCATTTTAGTAGAATTTCATATAAAATTGTCAAACACTCTTAAAAATATACAATATGTTATTTTAATATCTTTGCCTGAAGATATATCAAACTCAGGTTGTCAGTACGCCATGTAAATTGAATAAATGGAGTCAATATCCTGAGAAAGTGTAGAAGTGAGAATGACAATTCTTATAGAATTTTTTGAAAAATATAGAACTGACGTTGATCCATCAAAATCTAGTTTTTCTCCTCCTTAATCCACTTTTTATTCAAAATCAAAATATCTATGATAAACAGAAACCTGTCATACAACTTTATAGTAACCTATAATTATTATTTTTTTAAATTATATATATATATATATATATAAACAAGGAATGTGTACTTTTAACTTCTTTCACATCAAAAAAATGTGATATATAATTTTTCTTATCTTTAGTACTTCACCTATTTCACAATATGTCTGAAGATTTAATTTTAACCTTTATATTTCCAAACTAAATTTGTAGAATTTCAATTAAATTCAATTTTAAAATAGTAAAAAGATGTCCCAATTTATATGTTTTAATAAATATTAATTAAAATGAAGTTTTACCATAGACAATTACATTAAACTAAGGCTCACTGATGGAGTATTTGGTGATCTTTTGAACTGGTGTTTGAAGTTTGGAAATTATGGTATAAAGGTCTGAATTCAAAGTCTAGTTTATTATATAATTAAATTGTCACAAACTATTAAAATACTAATGTTTCTTTGGATTGATCCTTAGTTTTAAGAATCCTATCTCCATTCAGAATCAGTTAGCTCCTTAAGAGATTGATCCTTATTATTATAAAATCAATAAAGATCTGCAACAACAAATATTACATTTATATTATATATAATTCAGGATTAATTATTATATATTAAACCAATATTTAATGGAAAATTTAAGCTGTTAATTACAGTTTTCTTAATGATATTTTGCACTAATTATCCTATTTATCAATTGACTTTATTATGTTATTGCATTATCGTCTCTTATCAAAAATGAGGAATATAAACAAGATTGTTTATTAAGGTCGCAAAAGTTGTAAAACACTATTCAAAAAATGTGCAGACGATAAAAAAGTTTAAAATTTTAATCTATTTATGAATTTATTTATAAAGTTCAACNAGAAAAGAAGAGAAAAAAGTATAGAAAGAGCAAATAAAACAAACGAAGAAAAAGAAGAAAAAGAAGGGGATAAAAATATTAATAAAAATAAAGAAGAACAGATAATAGAGAAGATATCAGAGGAAAGCAAAAAAGAATACAGTGATAAAAGAGATAATAATAACATAATAGAGGGAAAAAGAATGAGATTCGAAAGAAAAAAAGAAAATAAACAAACAACCTTAATCAGAGTCGAGAAAGACACCCTTGAGATACATGAAAACAAAGAAAACGAAAATAATGAAATGGAGGAATCAGATAAGAATGAGAATGAAGATGAGGATAAAGAAGTAATCAATGTTAGAGATAAGATCCTATCAATAAGCATAGATGCTAGCTTATCTCAGAATGAAATTATAGAGGAAGTAGGAAAGGTAATAGAAAAAGTAGAAAAGAAGAAACAGAGAAAAAGCAAGAGGGTGATGTCACAGACTAAACATTAACATTCGACAAGTATACTCTAAATATTAAATCTCTAAACATCTCCGGTTTCCGTAGTGAAAGTAAACAGATATATATACTAAACCTACTACTAACTGATAACACTGATGTGCTCATGTTGCAGGACACAAATATGATAGACTTCTATGACCTTAGGAAATTAAGAAGAATATATACGGGATA
Source organism: Centruroides sculpturatus (assembly GCF_000671375.1). Taxonomy (NCBI): domain Eukaryota; kingdom Metazoa; phylum Arthropoda; class Arachnida; order Scorpiones; family Buthidae; genus Centruroides; species Centruroides sculpturatus. The sequence goes on along the minus strand of NW_019384405.1, from coordinate 1,301,451 downwards.
TAATATCTATTTATCCTTTGCAACGAGAAGAAGTACTGGAACGATCACAATGATCAAAAAGAGGATAAAAGTGAATAATTTTCGTACTGATTCGAATGGAAAACTAATTGCTATAGACATAGAGATAGGCAAAAGATTGATTAGGATTATTAACTTGTATGCACCACCACAGCTAGCACAAAGAAAAGAAGTGTTTGAAGACCTACCCCAATATCTTACAGGAAGAAGAGAACTAATACTAGCTGGGGACTTTAACTGCGTGCTAAATCCCCTAGACAAAAATGAACAACTCAGTTCTGATAGCTCGAGACAAAGCCTAAAAAAGGTTCTCGACAATTTTGACCTAAGTGACACATACCTAATAATGTACCCTCGTCATAGAGACTACACGTGGGAAGGTAGAAACATTAAGGAACGCCTTGACAGAATATATTATAATAAATCTATAGGAAAAATCAACAATATATCAAGTATCAGTATCACCAACAACAATACTAAATTAACTGACCACAAAATGGTTAACTTATGCCTAAGCATCAAAATCAACACTGAAAGGGATAACAGTCATAAAATCACAAAGGAAATAATAAATGATATACATTTTAGCAAAAAGATCAAAACCCTACTTGATAACTGTAAATCTAACATAACCTGGGAAGAATGGAAAGAAAGAAAAATAGAAATAAATGAAATAAGCATGGAAACATGGAAAGCTATAAAGAAAAACAACTTCAACAGACTAAAAAAGCTTCAAAGAGAACTAAGCAGCAAAATTATTGAAGACAAGACAGAGGAAATAAATAACATAAAAGAAGAAATTAGCTCAGAATTAGAGAAAAGAATTAAAAACAGTTATATAAGCTATAAAATGAGCAGACTAGGAATTAACAGTAAAGCTGAAAAAATCATATTTAAAAGAAATAAAAAAGAATCTAACAAAAATGATATAGAAAGCATAACAGTTGATAACAAAACAATTGTCGAAAATAATGAAATTATTAAGGAATTCTTTAAATTCTACAGCAACCTATACAAACAACCAAAGACAAACCTCAGACAATGGAGCCAAATTACAGAAGTAATTAAACCAATAAAAAGCAAGGAAGATCATATTATAAACAAAATAATAACTAAAGATGAAATTAAAAATGCAATAGATGCCTTGCATATCAAAAAAACACCAGGTATTGACAACATCCCTGCCGAATTATATATTGCCTTTAGAGAAGACTTTACTGACCTGTTTTACACCCTATACAATACAAAGTCATTCATACAAGACTTTAGTATAGGAGTAATGAAACTAATTAATAAAAAAGGAAACATGAAGGGAAGTGTTGGTGATTACAGACCTATTACTCTATTGAACATTGACTACAAGATATACAGCATAATAATTGCAAACAGAATCAACAACCTTATAAGTAAACACATAGGATGCACACAGAGTGCCGGTGTGAAGGAAAGATCCATACAAAATAACACAATGCTACTGAACCTATTACAACAGTTATACATCAAAAGAAAATCCTCCTTGTCTATTTTATCCATGGATGTGGAAAAGGCATTCGACACAGTGAATAGATCTATCCTGTGGAAGATATTAGAACTATATGGCCTGAATGAGGAGGAGATAGAGTTTATAAAGAAGATGTATCAAACCCCTAGAACAAAAATAAAGATCAACAATGCTGAATCCGAATACATTGAATGTAATGCGGGGGTCAGACAAGGCTGTCCCTCATCAATGATACTATTCACCGTATACATTGAAGGGTTGCTAAAAACAATCATGGAAGATAAATTTATCACACCTATTTATATCCCTGGGATGGTGAAAAATGTGAAATATATTGCTCACGCAGACGATATAAACTTCATAATTACAGATAATGTTGCCCTCAACAAAACAATTCAAAGAATCAATACTTTTAGCGAAATCACAGGTATGAAAATTAACAATTCAAAAAGCAAATTACTCAACATATATGGGAAAATGAAATGTGACAACCTCAATGTAGAAACGGTACAAAAAATTAAAATCCTAGGTGTGTGGTATGGGGAGAACAGCAGCAGCCAAAACTTCAACAACATGCATAGCAAGATACAGAAAACCATCCAAAAATGGAGTTCAACCTGGCTATACCTGCCGGAAAGAGTTATTGTAGCAAATAAATGTTTAACTGCCAAAATAATGTATCATTTGTATATCACTGAACTAACGAAGAACGAGGCAAGAAAATTAGAAAGGATGATCTTTAACTATGTCTGGAACAGCAAATTTGAACCCTTGGGTAGAAATATAATGAAAAATAAAAGAGAAAACGGGGGATGGGAAATATGGGACATCAAAGACCTCAAACAATCACTGCAAATAGCCAACCTATGCAACTCTCTAAAAGATGATATACATCCGCTATCTGACATAGCCCACTATCTAATTGGGCCTACTGCCAAACATCTATCTGGTCATAAGGGATGCAGGCCCTTCTCAATCGAAAATAATAATACTCACAAACTCTGGAGAGACACAATCACAGACTTGATAAACAACGATCTCACCAGCAATAATATCAAGCCCTCGTTAGTATACCAAATTATTCACAAGCAAGCACTCAACATAAATATGACAAATAGCAACCTGAAGTGGAAAGAGATCTGGACCAACGTTGAAAAGATACCTGCCGAATGGAGGGAGACGACATGGAGGATCTTAAATAACATCATCATGTCTAAAGTGTTCCTCCACACATATCATTCGTATCGTCAATTTAGTAGCAAACAATGCCTACGGTGTAATGAAGATGAAGACACACACCATATATTTCTAGGATGTGTTATAGCAAAATCCGTTTGGGCCTGGGTCCAAGTAATCTTCGGCACAGTGATTGAGTGGACTACCATCTGGTATCATCTCGACTTCCCTACCATTAATCAAAATAAGTATATGCTCAATTGGTTTACTGCCCTTACAAAAAGGATCATCTGGAAGGGAAGATGTGCATCAATCTTCGACAATAGGAGATGGAACAAAACTTTAATAGTAAATAAGATAAGAGAAGAAGCAAGTAGGAAAATTCAATTCGATCTAGACAACCTCACAAAAAGAGACTTTGATAAGTTATACCAAGGCACGAGAGATGTAATATGGAAGTACAACAATAACAAGATCATGTTAAATGATCAGTGGTTGTAGTGTAGCTGTTTAACGGACTGTAACAGTCTTCTAAACACGTACTGTATAGGTTAATCTCAGCATGTAGATATGATGACAATGTACCGCGGTCCAACCATGAATAAAATGCAGCCAATAGAAGTCATGGGCACTGGTAATAAAGCTTACTAACCCCTACTGTACATCAATGTAAGCATTATATAATTAATGCAACAGTTTCACAATGTATCATTTACCTGTTTGTACGAACACTCCTTATGAGTTAGAAGCACAATGTAAGATAATTATGTCCCTGTACGCTCTAAAGTTCCATAATACCTCCCATGTATATATTGTATTTAATTCCTATATTGGTATTATGGACATTGGTTTTACAGAAATTTGTATGTAAGTGTAACTAAGTACAGTAGAACCTCGAATACTCGGCTCTCGATAACCCGGCACTCCGGATAACTCGGCCACACCCTGGCAGGGCAAAAAATCCTTAGTTAATTAATTTTCATTATAGACAGCTTTATAAAAGTATAAAAAGCTNTCATCTGATGAGGCCGCACCACGCTCCGTACAGATGAACGGAAATTGTTTTTTTTTTTTATTTTTTAAATAGTAAACCGAACCAAAGAACAACTTTAAGTATTTACGGTACTAAAAATCTTAAGGAGAAGTCGCGTCGACCTCTTCTTGATAGAGACTGGCGAGATAATTTGCAGAATTAGCTAACTCGTGTAGGATAGAATGGAGACCCTGCATATGATGCCGAAAAGCACTGGAGAGTTTGAAAGTCTGCTCGGCGGAACTTTCGGTCATCAGACTATCCATGTCACTGTCCGTTTCCTGGTCGGAATAGGAGCCGGTGCTTCCCAGGCTCCCGTCGGAGGGCTGTCTGATGTGTCTGGAACCCGAGGCGGCCGGTATCCGCTGTTGCTGCTGTTGTTTCGGCAACTCCGGAGAGACCGGTCCCCACAGCAGCTCGTTCTTGACGTCTTTCAACATGTTATAAAAACTGAACAGATCGGGATTGTTGATGCTCGACGGTAACGGTTTTGTGATGTCCATATCTCTTAAGCGGGATGGTACTAGAACGGTAGCATCCATGTTGTTAACTGCTACTACAAAACGATCCATGGCACTTAAGACTGATTGCTGAGAGCAGGCAAATGATTCCTCTGAGTGCTTACTGGGTCTTCTCGATCTATCGTTATTATCCAGCACTCCACATACCTCTTGTATAGTCAATCTAGATCCACTAGGACCAGCGTACGATAGGCGCCTGGACGGTTGCTGCGTTGGTAAACTTAAACCAGCGTAAGATACACGTCTCGAACGTTCAGCCATAATTCCTAATTGATACAAGAGAGAAGGCTTCTCTAACATGTAACTTTTGATTCAAACTGACCGGAAGTACATCACACGAGGGAGAACAGTTCACTTTCACGAGGCGGGTGACGTCGTCTCTCGTGCTTAAAAAGTAATGATCTCCGTACTAAATACTTATTAGAACGATCCGAACGATATTCTAAAATTCTTATACGTATTATTTCGAATCCACGCGATATTAATTACGTACAAATCATCTATTAAATGAGGGAAAGTTCTTACGTGCCGGTATAATAGATTCGATCCACTTCCGCCGTCTGATGATCAGGTGAGGAGAATCGATTCTGATTGGCTGACGACGAAACGCGTGGATCCTCCCGCTTGACGTAAATGTAACGTCGTATAAGGTGGGCCGATGTTATGTAAAGAACGTGTATAAATATGTCCTTGATTTAACTTTTTTTAAAATATATCTCGCCGATAATAAAATATTAATAAATTACTCAAAAGTGAAAGATCGATTTAATTAAAAATTTCTAAAAATTAATTTCCATTTTTTAATTATATAATTAATTTTTAAAAATTCGTTTAAATAAATATAAATTATTTTAAATTATGAATTAATATATAGGACCTTTGTCCTTTCTTCAGACGAGTTAAAAGGTGTTCTTAAGAATTTAGAATATTTTTCATACACTAATTTTTATAGTTACATTACAGCGCCATCAAGTGGCTCTCCCGAAAAGTCGCATCTCCATAAAAAAAAAAAAAAGTAATGTATTGAATCACACCCGTTACATTCGAATCCTCGTGAAATCTTCGAAAGGCGCGACTCTAGATTCAAAAATTTATGCGTTACCAAAATGCCGGCCAAGGCGATCATCAGCTTTGGGGATCCGGGTGATTAACCCCCAGAATTTATGAACAATTTGTCGCCGATACGTAGAGCTCGCTCCCATTGTGGGTTCGGCCAGACCCACAATGGGCTTAATAAATAGCCCTCTTAATGCGCGCAGGTAGAAAGAACGAGAAATAAAAATAATGGGAGAAAAAACAATTTATTTTTAGATAAAATGGAGGATTAAAAAAATGTCTACGTTAGATGTTCCGCGCAGTTAATTTTCGTTATAATAACGTCATAATTAATCGTGCAATCTAATTAATGACGGTTGATCTTATGATTTATGCGACGAAGTAACTTTCCTTTTGTATATATTAATAATAAATTAACAACCGATTATTCAAGTTCTTTATAACTGAATTGCATCATATACACTTAATTTATTTGCAACACTTGCAATTGCATAATTCACGCGATGTCAAGTTTAATTTGCTAATAATTAAGAGAAAAACAACACTGGTATTTAAAACGAATGCAATCTTATACCTTAACGCATCCATTCTTTTTTGCAAGGAAATCGAAAACATGATATATAGAGACACTTCAACTGCACTTCTACGGATGAAGTCATTTAAAAAGCGAGAATTTTTCATAGTCTAAAAGATTTTTAGAGCTAATTTTTTTTTTTAATTAAATAGTTACTATAAGGCTACATTTAATAGAAACTAAAGAGAGAGAGGGGTGAAGCTATAAAATTTGAAAAACCAGTTTTCCATTCACCGGCGTGTTACCGGTCGTAAAAACTCAAGTCACAATCGTGTATATTTAGCAGAAATTTTTTGCTTTATTTAGCTTAAAATCGGGTTTTCGACTCCACCGCAAGTTCTACAATTTCGAAATTAAAAAAGTAATTTTTAGTATCGAACAAAGTTTGAAAAAAAAAAAAAAAAAGCAACTTGAGTTTTGCACTTGGATCCGACAGTATCAAAAACAGAATCCTTGCAGATAACCTTTCTATTTTTATCTCTTGATAAAGATGAAAATAGAAGTAAACACACACAAAAATAGAATACTCTGTGTGTACGCAATCGGTAATTTCGAGATGCCCATTCTAAAAAAAAGGGCTCTCTTAATTTCTCCCCTCCCCCTCAAAAAAAAAATCTCCGCCGATTCAAAGTTAGTGCTGAAAATTTCTTTATATAGTTTTCTGTAAGGTACGATAACCTAAAAACACTGCCTATAGAGTAATTAGGCCAACGACTTTACTTTCAAGGATAGGAATTAGATTAACCTTGAACTCGCGTCGAAAACCTGAAAGTTAATAATAAAAAACGTGTCTTAAGGATAAGCGCGAAAACACGTTATGGAAAGTAAAATACGGCGAGAGGAAGTCGAGCTAAAATTGTCAACAAAACAGATTTTTTGGCCCTAGTTAAACTTGGCAAAAAGGTTATTCTAGAAAAAAAAAAGTTACTATTTAAAACTAAGAGGAAATTCAGCGATTAACGAGTGTTTACAGCGCGAACGAACAAACAAACAGACCGATCGGCGCGTTTATCTCCGTATAAAGTGGTCGGTAGGGTATCTTTGCGGGAGCGGATCTAAGGGAGGCCTTCAGGGCAAGGGCCTCCGCTGAGGGGGGCAAACCCAAAACATTAAAAAAACTCATTGATTTGTAATTATTTCCAAGCTTCTGGAAAGTCAAAGTCCCTGTTAGAAAAGTCCATTAACACAAATTTGTGTGTGTTAATGGGCACACAAAGCAATTTGTGTTGCACTAAAGGGCAGGTGTCAATGGGCACACAAAATAATTACCTTTTTAACATGCGAAAAGATACGTATCTTTGCACGTATTAAAAAAAGGTAATTATTATTCGAATTTTAAATTTGAATAAGCCCCCTTTGGTGTCTTCTGCAGTAACAGTTATGCGATTAACTGTATTGTGTTAGGTGTACCGATTTATTAAAAAACCCCACTGAAAATTTAAGAAAAATGGTTTTATTTGTAAACTGTACTATTTTAAAAACACGAATTATACAATAACAACAACACGTTTGCAAATTTGTAAAAGTTCGTTCCACGATAAAGAATTAATAAATAATTTGTATTAATCTGTTAATTAACCCTGCTTTAAATAGAACTTTTAAAAAAAACAAGATCAAAAAATAAACCTCAAAAACATGGCGGCCACCCGAATTTTGAGTACTCTTCTAATTTTTTTTTTTTTAGTCACGATTTTAAGAAACTATCTTCACACCGTACAATGTTTAAAAAAGTGTTTATAAATCATCGCATCTAGAAAATAAACGGTGTCTGTCTGTCTCTCTCTCTACAATAAAATTTCCATCTATCTAGATTCATTTTTCCCTAAAAAAAAACGAAGTGATTTTTAAATGTAGGGAATTTTACACTCGTGAGGAAGAGCTCCTCTGCGAGGATAGAAGACGTGATTGAGAGAGAAGTTGAGAAGATTGGTGACGTGAGACATGTAGACGTCGGAATATCTGAAGAGGCGACGTGAGAAGTAAGTTGGATTGTGATGAGTTCGGAAGATGCTTCCAAATTGGGGATTGAAATGAGATTTGGTTTTCATCCTGAAAAAAAAAAAATAAGATAAATTACCGAGAAATCAAATTTTACCAGTCGTAACCTTGAGACTGGTTATCACATTTAATAAATTTACCTGAAGAGGAAGCAGATTTTGAATTTCGTAAGTTAATTTTTAGCCACGTTTTGAATTTATGATAAAAATTAATCCAAACAAACACCGGGAATAGTTATTAAAACTTCACGAATTAGTTATAAAACTTATTCTAAAAATTAAATAAATAAATTTATAAACCTGAAAGTTAAGTGTTATTTTAAAATTCCCCCCCCCCAGACATTTATGGAGTGGGAACAGAAGGTTGCATTCTTTAAAGGTCTGAAGGTTTGAAGGAGGGGAGAGAAAACTGGTGATTAGTCAAAACTGCTGACAGTTTTATTTAATTTTTTTTTTTCAAGCAAAGTCAAAAGAGGTCAATTAAATCAGCAGTTTTTGCTGATTTAATCAATTGAACAGCAGTTGTTTAATAAAATAAACAAAAATTAATAATTATAAATTAATGTTTTTGTCTACATTTTTTAAGGTTTTATTGTAAACTAAAGTTTTTAAAACATCTGAACAACAATGAGAAGGAAAATTGTCTAAGAAAATAAAATAGTTTGAGAATATTTAGCATGTTTTGATAAAATTATTGAATTTTATATACAAGACATCTCGGGCACACGTTAAATCTTACCTGAGCTCGTCTCTTTCCTTAAGTAGATCTGCAATTATAGCTTCGCTGTCTTCATAATCCTAAAAGTTAAATTTACTTAGATTAGTTGAAGGAATTAGAGTTGGTAAAAAGGATAGGGTTTCTGATGTCATGTAAATTTTTAAAAATTATGGATTGATTTTCCTCCCCATAAGAACTTTAAATTAGTTGACAACTTTTGTTATGAATAATTAAGAAGTTTGAAAATTACATCTAGTCAATGTCATGTCAAATTTAGTTTTATGAAGAAAAAAAACTGCACAAATAAATTGTAATTAAAATCTGATTTTTAATTATTGAAAATACAAATGAAATAAAAACTTCAGGAATTGGAAGAAGTCGAGATAAAATGTCCTAATAGTATAGAACAGTGTTTCTTAAACTATGGATCAAGTTAAACTTTTAATGGGTTGTGAAATGATACCACCTTCTGCTATTTTCTTCTGCTTCTCCTTGTATTACTGAAATATTCTCTAAGAACTAAGAACAACAGAGTCATCATAAAGTAAAAAGTTTTCAGTACTTAACTTTATTACTAAATGACAATTAACAACTTAAGATTATAGAATGTGTGTATATGAAATTTTTTTTGTTCTATTTTCAATAATAACAAAATAGAAAATCATTATATGTAAGGTAAGCCCATTTAAGTTGCAATGATTTTGAAAATATTTCCTTGTTTATTCAAAATTTTTTGGTTGTTGTCATGTATAACAAATTATAAAAAATAAATAACAGATGAATTTTGGTTCAAGTGGATCAATGAATTAATTTGTGTATATGTTACTGTGAAAGACTGAAATTAGAGAATGTCGATATTCTCCGGTGAATGTCGACACATACAAAAAACGTCAGTGAAAGACCGAATATTTGGTTATATTATTATACATTCGAACAATTGCCGGTGTATGTTGACAAGCGCAGATAAGCTTTGGTGGAGGTCGAAATGACACTTGAGAAACCAATGTCAGAGAGGTGACAGTCTGTCACCAAATCCTTTGTGGGTAGCCGGAGGTAGGACTAGGTCGTACTTCTTTTCCCGGCAATGGTTTGGTAGAAACTGCTTACTTTGTCACTGGATAGTGTTTTTGTTCTTTTGATTCTGTGAGATGGGGATCGGTTTGTCAGGTCGAGTGGTGGAGGATGAGAGGGGTTGTTGGTAAGATGTCGGCGATATCCGAATAAAAGACACCATTAACAGATCAGTTTGTAATTTGTAAAGAAAAGTTACTTTCCATAGATGAGATTTCTTCTCAAGAAATATTGCTGAGAGAAGCAGTTGCAGCTAATTTGAAAAGTGGAGGACAAGGCTATACACACTGTCATTGCAAAAAGAAGTGCTCCACAAATAAATGCAGTTGTAAAAGCAAGGGACTCTTGTGCAATTCAAAGTGCCATAACAATTTAAGTTGTTGCAATAAATAAGATTTTATAACTTTAATCACATAATATATGTGTGAGTTTACTATTGCGTATTATTTTTCTTTTCTGATTAAGAATGTACTGTTCGTTTTAGGTTAAACAGTTTATTTACATGCACTGTTACTTAAACCTATATAAGTCCTATTTTGACATATTAAAAAGTTGCATTTTTGTCTTAACATAATAAAAATATTTTTATTCAACATTCACCATCAGTGCATGCTGAATGTCGACATTTGCCGGTGTAAGTGAGAAATAAGGATATTTAGCAAATATTTCGTACATACACGAAACGACTGTGTGAATGTTGACATTCGCCAGAGAATATTGACATTTGTCAGATAGATATCGGTCATTCACAGTAACATATACACAAACAAAATGAAATTGACAAAATCATCTTACAATCTGAAAACTACATTTTAAAAAATGGGCTCATTAAGTTTCAAAAATATTCAGAAGTAATATTTTTCAAACTGTTTTATTTACCAGTCTTACATTTATAATTGTTAAATTTCAAAAATGAAAATTGAAGTAAGTTATTTTTAACAGGTTGAAATTGGCCTGAATCAAATCACTCTTAATAAAATGTAACATTGAGTACATTTATACAAATAGAAGTTATCAATAATGCATAATTTTATTTGTTATATTGTATACAGTGACTCAGTTTACCAGTTTTTTTTTTTAAATTTCACATAACATACATTTAGGTTCTGCCTAAGACTATACTTTTATCTTTAAGTGCAAATGCAGGTTTGTCTGTAGGGGTTATCAAAAGAAAGATTCTACTATTGTTTACTACTAAAGATTGATGAGTTGGGCAATGACTTAAGTGGAACAAAGAATTAAGAATTCTTTGTGTTCAAATTAAGTCTTCCAGAACTAGAATCTAAGAATTCTTTTTATTTAGAATGTTACAACTGTTTACATATTTCTATTATGATGATATCTTTGTTGGAATTATCTGCTGGAAAAACTGAATAAGGCTTTATTTTTGGTCATTGTGTCTGCAATTTCAGAATTCCTTCTAAGACAATGAGTTGACCAGAATTCTACAGCTGGCTCTGTTATCAGGCAGTTCAGTTTGCCTGTAACTTAATACTGTATTTTAAAAAAGGCGTTTATCATATTTCCTATAAGGATCATCCATATTCTAATAAAAAAAACTACCCATGTAAAGAATACACCATGTATTGTGAAAGAATTGCATTGATTGACCCAAATATAGGTATATTAGTGGTAGTTGATTATTCGATAATAAAAATCATCAATATGATGTTTTCCAATATTGAAGCCAGAAAAGTGAGTACTGGCTGATAATGACAGTATATTACTGATATCAGAAACTGAATTGATATAGAAATTTATGGTATGAGTTTAAGCATGTTATTCAAATTTAACTATTCAGACTGGGTATATGTAAATAAGCACTACACAACCAACATCTAGCAAGAAAATACAAAACTACATGAAAGCAAAGTGCTTATATATATAATACCAACATTCTGAATTAACTAGTTTTGCATCTTTTGAAATGTGTTTTTCCTTACATTGTCATTTTATAGTCCAATAATTGTCCCCCTTTCAGAACAGTACACAGTAAACATATCTAACTCAAATATTTCTTTAACTTTAAGAAATGAAGCAGTTGGTAGGTCTCAATAGAATAGCATACAGATTTAACGTCTCCAACTTTAATTTCCTTTACTAAAATTTTCAACAAGTCAATTTTTCCACAGTGCCCTGACAATGATATGCACTATTTTCAACTTCCCTGACTAATTAATATTTATTCTATCCAAATGACTATCAGATTTCCAAGAAATTTTCAGACAGTTGTATCTAATGTCTGACACCCATTTGCAGACATTCTGTTTCCAGTCCAAAATGAGAGGACCTCTTGCTTTATCTCAACAAGGTTTACCTGCAAAACTGATTCCACTAGTTACATTGAACATTTTGCTGAAAGGAATTACAAAAAACTATCAATGATTCTTTACATATTGCAAGAGGGGTAAAAATACAAATCTGTTCAAAATTGGCATTTTTCATTATTGTCATCTAACTTGAATCGTCGTCTGTAACTCGGTTTTTCCTACCCCTTGGAGCTTTGAGTTAGATAAGCTTTACTGTATTTCTTGTAATTATTACAGGAAATATAGGTTTATTCCTGTTAGCAGTGGGCAATTATTACTGGAAATATCTATGTTTTTTAGTGAGAAATGTTCAAAATTCAGAATAAATTGAGTGAGAAATACATACAGAATAAAAAGTTTCTGTATACAAGGATAAGGAAAGTATTACAATAACCAGGTAGCTAAAAGAAAACAGCTCTGACAGCATCAGTTTCATTTATAATGATGATGATCGGAATCTTATTTGTCAAAGGCATGTCCATTTACACTACTTACAAGTTATCTTTGCTATTTAGTGTTTGTACCAAGTGTCTAAACAAAACTAAACAGAATTACAGCTGAATTGCATATAAATCACAGGTTTTTGCCAGATTAAAGATTTGTGGTCTTATAGAAAATTGCAGTGTTTTGTCTGCACAATAAATATGATTAATGGCTAGATATAAATTTCCTTATGACCTCGCTTTATCCCATTTATCTTCCTCACCGAAGCCCAGATGCTTCTTCTGACTTTGACTGTTTTTCTTGCCAAGTTTTTTTTCTTAGTTAACTAAAATTTCCCTATTCTGTTTATTTTCCCCATTTATATTTAGAAAGTTGTCTCATAAGTAATGCCAGATATTTGCAACCTGGGCAATAGTCTATATTGCTTGTGACTTGAGTCAGCCCTGAATATTGCACACCAAAATTTTTAAATTTTGGTCAGCATTGCACTACTTTTAATCTCTCAGATAATTAAAAAATTGCAAACAAGTAAAAGTAATTGTATTAATTATAAACATTTTACATAAATTTGTCAAATACTAAAAGAATGTAATAAAACATTGATTGCATTCAAATGGCAACCCAAAAAGTGCACATTTTACAAAAAATTACCTGCATTGTTTCTAGAAGATTTTGTAGAGTCAATAACCAACTCACAGTATGACGATAATCTTCACTATTCAGTATAGTTATTTCATTCTACAAATAACACCAAAAAAAAATTTTTTTTTTGTTTTTTAAATTCTACAAACTAAACAACTTTAAAAACTTACCTCTAGTTCATAAATAATGGCACCAGTTCGCCAACCATAGTTGAGAGTCAAATCTGCTAGATCACTATAAATTTGATCTCCGAAATAAAGAACTGAATTATCATACCAGCCAGTCAAGTCCTGGATTTGTTTCAATGTTCCCTAAGTTTTATATATATATATATATATAAAAATATTAAACTTATTTTCCTTTAAATTATTTTGCATTAGAGTAACTGAAAATTAGACATTAGAATATATTACAACTTCAAGATAAAGTAAGCCGATTTTGTGTATGGGGCTGTCCATAAATGACGTCCATGCTGAACTGGAGGGAGGGAGATTTATGATAAGTCTGATAAAGTCAGGGAAGAAGAGGGGGTTGAGCTTCAGTAAATGTCATTTATTTCATTAAATTTTATACAGTTTATACATTTTATTATATTTACTTCAAAATTTCCTGTATGTTTCTACTTAATCTATCATTCTTTATCATAAAGATAATAAAGGTTTTAAGGGGATTGAGTTTTGTTGGACATACAAAAGAGGGGAAGAGGTTTTGAAAACTTGGATAACAAAGGAAGGGGAGTAAAATTTTCAAGAAAAATTCAGATGTAATTTATGGACAACCACTATAGTAAGATACTGTTAATATTAATTGAAATAATCTATAGTTTTCAATTAATTATCTAAAAAAAAAAAAAAAACCAATTAGTTATTGTAAACTTAATCATTTTACACTTAAGAAAAGCAGCCTTTAGTTTGCTGATTTGAAGTAAATTTCAGATAAATTTTGAAAAAAATTTTTGATGTAAAGTCAGAAATGAATAAGCTTAAGACTACTATAAGCAATAAAAGTCTAAAATAACAGGTCACAGCCACAACAAAAGATGCATTCTTCAGATTAGAATTCTATAAGTCAAGAAAAATTTTAAATGGAAAAAATTTTTAGAAGCTTTACCATTAGACATATCAAATGGACAAAAAGTCATGTCAAATTTTGGTTGACAATATGTAGTAATAGGAAGAGTATTTCCACAAGTACCTCATCCTTAGAGATTCCATTAACTAGGAGGTAAAACATAAGATTAAGATCTCACTGTCAGTCAACATTAGCAATAACGTTAGTGTTTGCTTTTGATTTTCTATTGTAAAAATGGCTCACTTAGATTAATTTTAGTATTCAAACCAGCTAAATTTTGACTTTATTATTACAAGAAAATAACTAAGATATGCTATTATGAAAAAATCTTAATTGGAAGATGATTATAGAGTAAAAAATAAAAAAAAACTTAAGTTTAAGACTAAAATCTGCTTAAACTACAATTTGATCTATTAAATATTATGCACATTTTAAAATTTTTACCTCAATGTAAATCTTTCCTTTGTCTAACTTTGTAATCTTCTCCCAAAGTTGGCTTTTTGTTGTCTCATCATATATTCTTATTGGTCTTTCAAAGTAGAATTTGTACATACAGTAAATGACATATTAAGATTTTTAGAAGCTAGGAAAGTAACAAGATTACCTTCTTTGATCGGTGAAAAATTTTGGTTTACGAGCTTGGACAAGAACCAATTCAAACATCTCTCTCCAGTTAGGTCCAATCATATATTTCATACCACAGTCACTAAAAACATAATAGTATCATGTTTTAATAGTCACTATTTAGAATGTAAGTTTATTTTTTAAAGTTCCAAATTTATGATCTTTTTCTATGCCCAAATTTAAGTAAATATCTAAATGCAAGAGCATCAAAACTAATTTTGTTGTAAATTTGCCAAACTAAACTAATCTACAGACTTTTTAAACTAAATTCTTATTAACTAGATATCTAATTTTTGTTTATACAACAACCAATTAAAAAATGAAAATAAATTACTGTTATGAACTCAATCTCTCAGATCCAGATCTTATTTTGAAGGTTTAGTCTGGATCTTAATGTTATTCAGGTGTACTGATTAAATGAGAGAGAGTTAGTTAAAACTGACAGGTCAGCCATGATCCATTTATCTATAATCCATACCTTAGAGTGTAATGAAGATTGAGTACTGTAAGATTGGTAAATCACCAACTAAACTTTTGCCAGATTTCCATTCAACATGAATTTTAATTAAAAAAAATAAAAACCATTTTCTTCAGGTTCTCTCTTCACTTTAATGTTGAAAACATTTTACAACTTTCTTATTCTAGATAAATAAAAAAAAAAATGCTAATTTTAGATCTCACTATTTTCATTTGCATTTTAGTATAATTCATTGGAATATCGTTTCTTTAATTAATTACTCAAATGGTCTTGTTGAAAGTGAATTAGTATCAGCTTGAAACATTCAGAATAGCCTACGTCCTTAGTTTAGCAAAGAAGCAGTACACTAAAAGTGCTAAAAAAAACACTAGGAGAATCATTAGATAAGAATGTAAGATTTAAGTTTACATAGAGATTAGATATTTTAAAAAACTACAATTTTTGAGACTATTTACATGTAAACTAAAAATTATAAAACCTCAACTCCCCCCTCTTGAATTTTAATAAAACAAAATTTTGGCAACAGAAATAAAACATTTGCTGATAATCTTAGATTAAAGATTACATTAAAACAATATAATATTCTTTAATTTACTTTTTTAACTTAACATGAAGATGACTTAAAATTTTTTTTGTTTCAAACATAAATGTTTTACCTGTTAAGATACTTTTGGAAACAAACTAAAACAAATTACATTTTAAAAGTTTTAGTTTTAGTGTTCTTAGAGCACCATCAATAAAGCTATCAACATTACTTAAAAAAACCTGACAAAAACAGACATTTGGAAAAATGAAGATATTCTTGACATGTAATTGCTCCACAACATGACTCATTGTCCAAGTACTTTTGTGGTCTGAATTATGTATATTAGATCTGTTTTTCCCCAAATCAGCATTGCTTGAAAGTTTGTTCTACCTGCTAAACTTAGCTGAAGATTACTACCAATATATAATTTAGATAAAGTCAAAATAAAAAAAAAAACGTTTTGTATTTTGATTATGCTAGTTATACAAATAAATAACTACTTGGAAAGATATAGATGAAATTATAGCACCTTGCATTCTAAAAAAGTGATTCATATAAATCAAAAAGAATTACTGGAAAGTCACTAAATACATCACTATTGTTTAATAGACATTTGTAAAAAAAATTCTTAACTATTCCAGAATAAACATATCACTATTACTCATCTGAATAAATAAAAATCAACTTATTCAGCTTAAATTTTTTGTTTAAAAATTTCCTATTATTAAGAATTATAAAAAGTCTTTCCCTACATAAAATTAAGTAAATACAAAAATTTACTGAGTAGAAAAAAACAAGTATTCTTATGCCTTACGGCAAAAATGAACCCAAACATTTGTCCTCTCTTTCATCTTAATTTAAAATGTCTGCAAGAGTATTAAACAAACAAAACTTTAGACTTATTCATTAAAATTAGGGTCTAAATCTTAAAAACAAGCTACTTACACAAATTCGTATGGACTATTTGTTATTAAAAACATTTTCTTTCCTGCTTTTCTTAGTCTATTGAGTAGCCTGATTAATTCTGGTTGTTTCTCGAGGTATTTATCTAAGAAATTGAAAAATTTTAAAGATAATATTAAGAATTATATTAAATTCTGTTTTATCAAAAAGAATCTTAATTTAAGAAAAATCATTAAATAAAAATCTAAATGTAAAATACAAAAGAAAATTCCTAGAGAGACATCAATTATTCAGTTTACTAATAATATCAAAATTTTGCAAAACATTTTCATGTACATTTTGTCAACAGATTTAACTAATGTTGAGGCATACTGAAGGAAAGGCGAAAGATTATTTCAGTTGATTTGCATTAAAAGTCAAGCTCAAAGTCAGTAAGATATTTTAATGACAATTTCATCATCAAATTAAATATTAAAAAAATTTTTTTTAAAGTTGTTTTCTAACTGAACTTGAAAGCATGAAAATATGCATGTTAAATGTATATTTTTAAAGTGCAATCACAAATACAAACAGCTTTCTTAATATCCAAGATCACACTGTTTAGAAAACAAAAATAATCCAGTGTGCCACAGACATTCATTTGCCAACATGATTTTCCTAGTTATTCACTATTCAGTTTTTGAATGTTCAATACATGCTTTAATTTACATTCTTAAAGCATTCCTTCTAAAATTGGAAAATTGAAAAATACATTTCTAGTAATTATCCCATAAGTACAGTACATAACTTCTTTGATATCTTAACCAGAGAACTTTAATGGTTAAGATACATGCAATAATTATGATCCTAATAAACTACAAACTCATTGCTATAGAATGAACTTTGATGATAAAATAATTCTACACATTTAAAATAATAGCCCTAACACAACTGAGTGGTGTTTATAAACAAAACATTGCCAATACAAAATGATAAAATAAACAGATATGTTAGAATTGAATAGTGGTTAAATTTTAATATTTTCCATGCAATGTGTCAAGATTGTCTTAAAGTGACTGCCATGCATATGAAATGTTTCCTTCCTTACTAATTGATACATCATCCATTTAATCTGGCCTTATATATTTTAAATGTTGTAATGATCATAAAATTCTAATTCTGGAATGCATGCAAGTTTTATATAACTGAAGCAGATCTACCATTACATGAAAAACATTTATCAAAGTTGAATTAAAGCTTGCTGTTTTTTAAAATCAAGGTTAATACAGTAGTTTTGTGTGTTAAGAAAAGTCATTTGAGTAATTTTAATTGCAGGGTCTATGGTGAGGCAGGTTATACAAAAGATTTCTTTCCATTCTAAATGACTTTCTGCAGGGAATATAACTAGTGGGAATTATAAAATATTGATTATCAGCAAAAAAGTATAATAATTTATTTTCTTTAAGTCGCAATCTATATAAATAAAAATGTAATGTTCGTTTGTTCCTAATAGCTAATCTCCGAAACTTATTCACTGATTGCTTTGAAATTTTCACACAACGCTGCATTTGAATACGGGCGTGTTTTTATATAATATACATTTCGAAATTCCCCCCTGGGGGCCAAAATTAGGGCTTACCATGAAGAACTCAGCTTCTATTATACTATTTTAGATGCAGTTTTTTGTGTTTTTGATTGTGTTTTAATAGGGTACATCAAGAGAACGTACACTAAGAAGGGATTTTTTGGGGAAATGTTATACGTTTATAATACATACATTTTGAGCCATGGCAACACATGGCCATGACTACTAGTTTTCAAATAAAAAATAACTTTTATTTGAAAAAACAAGTTCAGATATACATAAGTATTGAAATCTGTTAAAAATGGAACAACTTTAAATTTTAATTAGCTTTTAAAACAGACTAGCTTTTAAGATTTTTCAAAAATAGTCAAAGTTTATTAAATAATTATAAGCCATAACTTAATTTTTTTTCAAAATAAGATAATTACTATGAAAGTTTACAGAAATTGCTCACCAATGCAAGTTTCATCAAGCATTTTGTGCATCACAGGATGAATACTTCTTACTGCATTCTAATTAATAGTTTTATATTAAATAAAAATATTAGATAAACAAATTAGCTACAATTTTAAATTAAATTAAACTACCTGAACATCATAAAAGAGAATTTCAGGATGATATGCAATATTTTTCTTTTCAAAATATTCTGTTATGTTAGAAAGAAGGCATATTTCAGGTACTGAAAACAAATCATTCAATTGCTTCATTCTTGCTTCCTACAAAAAGTAAAAATTATTTTACCAAAACTGAACTAAAGAATTAAAGATATAGCAAATACTAAACTAGTATTCTTACATACAGTTCACTTTACATTATCAGTAAATTCCAGTTTCAGTTAATTAAAATAATAAATTTTGCCAGAATTTTTTTAGTACTAGTTAGCATGTAATAAATTTTAAAAATTATAAAAAAGAGTCTTAATATTAAAAGGAAGCTAATACATTGTCAATTTTTCTTTTTATTGCAAAACTTACTGCAATTTAGTCTATTACACTAAATATGGATCTAATCTTAAGTAACAAACTTTTATAAACAAATCCCTAGTTGTTTTTGAAGAGTTAAAATACAAGCAGGCCAAGCAATAAACTTTAGAGTGTCAAATAAAGTTTTGGCTGCCTGGAAGGTGTGCCTATTATGAAGATACCATTACGCAGCATCAAAAAGTAATAACCATATATATAAATAAAAGATAAAATATATGCATATCTGGTTAAATTCTTGTGTTATTATTTGTATTTTAACTAGCTGATTTTTTGTTTTTTACTTTTATTTATTTGTCTATTTACTTGGTTTGTAAGAGGTTTGTAATTATTGATACCAGACATGTACTGTACATTAGGTGTAAAAGAAAAAACTGGTCATGTATTTTTCCTTTAATTAATGAAAATTAATTTTATTTTTGCTATTCTTTAAAAATTAGTCCCTCATTTCGTAAAATATTTTTATAAAATTAGTTTGAAAAAAGAGATCTATTTACAAAAACTAAAATTTCAAATAAACAATTTAAAAAAATACTCAAGAGCCTTAATTTCTAAACAAAAAATTCTGGAAATAAATTCAAATACTGAGTTTGACTAATGAGTACTGAAAGCATAAGAATTTACCACTGAAAATTAAAAAAACAAAAAAAAAATTGATGTAGAAGACAAATATATATCTTTAACATTTAAAAACGTAACATAATAGGGATCAACAATCTGCATATTAAAAAATAATAAACTATAATATACTATGTTAAGTATGATCCATTTAAACACCATGTGCTTAGGCTGGCTGCATGGAAACTATATGACTATATAACTAACAAATATGTTGTATAATTGGGCAAAATTTTGTTGACTAAATGTTGTGCAATATGCCATGCCTGTATGTAATATTCAGTGATAATTACCAAAAAAAATTTTCTATAACTCCACTTAAAAATGGTCTCCTATAAAAGTTACAAAAATAAAAAAAAAAAACAAAAACATACCACCAAATTGTTAACCAAACTTTAGTTAAATATCTTGCAGTTTAAGCTTGAGAAATTGATCTATACACCTAAATTNTTACAAAAATAAAAAAAAAACAAAAACATATCACCAAATTGTTAACCAAACTTTAGTTAAATATCTTGAAGTTTAAGCTTGAGAAATTGATCTATACACCTAAATTGGAAGAATGACCCCCAGAACAGGATTTGACTAATCTTTTTTTTTTTTTCAAAAATTTTGTAAATTTTAAATTTCTAATTATTAAAATTTACTATTTAATTTAAAACCTAAACAACTAGTTTAGTATTCTAATTGCACAAAACTCAGTTTAAAGTTTAACTTACAAAACTATTAAATAATAATAGAAATTTACAACCTCAATCTCTTATTTGGTTATTTCATCTTATCTTGTATATTCCTAATGTAGATTAAAGTTTCAGATGATATTTTTTCAAATGACTACTTGTACCTGTAACATTTTTCAAATGAATTTTGTGACTTAATTCTTATAAACATAACTCTTTTCTAAAGTATTTAATGGATTTTATATTAACTTCTGCTCAATTTTCTCTATCAATTTTGACATCTTAAAAATCCCTTAAGAAAAAATGCAAAAAGGAACAATACAAAAACATTCATTTTATGAATGAATGAGAAAAAAAATCATTTGTAAAAAACCTAAGATCTAACATTTCAAAAGCAAAAGAAAAAAAGTCTTGAATAAAAATGCACATAAAAAGGTTAGCTTGGGTTGAAACAATTTTTCCTTTAAAAATATTAAAATGCACTAAATATTAAGGAGGAAAGTCTGAATCAAGTCTATTATAGGGAATGTTCTTTATTTCTATATGAAATAAATACACAAACTTAAAATGTCACTAATATAGTATAAAGGATGCAAGTTCAATTCTCATAGGCCACATTTTTATTTTAAAAGATCACTTTTCTCCATTTTGATCAAGCAATTTGTTCAAATCGTTCAAGACTGCATACTATAATAATCAAAAAACTTACTAAAATATAAACTTCGGCTGCAAGATAAGGTAAGAAAAATTTCTAACGTTTTCGGTCTTGTTAAAAGACCTTTCTCAAGAAAATTACAGCAAAATAAAATAACAAAATGTAAATTGAACGCTTAGTACAACTAACAAGTTTTTCGAATATCTGCATTCCGTCTTGTTCGTTGTACTAAGCGTTCGATTTACATTTTGTTATTTTATTTGCTGTAATTTTCTTGAGAAAGGTCTTTTAACAAGACCGAAAACGTTAGAAATTTTTCTTATAAATTTCGGCTGCAAGATAAGGTGTTTTAGTAAGTTTTTTGATATTATAGTATGTAGTCTCAAACGATTTGCAATTTGGCATCGCCGGCCAAAAAGTATAGAACCTTAGTACTAAAGAGCCGCAGAAATAATACGAAGCTAGAATTTTTGACGGAATGCAGATATTCGAAAAACTTGTTCGTTGTACTAAGCGTTCGATTTACATTTTGTTATTTTATTTGCTGTAATTTTCTTGAGGAAGGTCTTTTAACAAGACCAAAAACGTTAGAAATTTTTCTTATAAACTTCGGCTACAAGATAAGGTGTTTTAGTAAGTTTTTTGATAGTGATTTGTTCTACAGTAACTAAGATTTAAAAAATCTGTCAATAAAAATGAGATCAATAAATAGTATAAAAAAAATAGAGAATTTGAACAAGTTTTATTTTTTTACTAACTTTAGTATAAACTCACCTCACCACTTTGACTTCTTATTAAAGCTTGAGGAATATATATTCCTTTATAGATTTTAGTTATTTCTTCTTTTGATAGTGGGGTAAGGCCTCTGAAATAAAAAGCTGGATGTACTATAGATTACTATGGAATTTCGGGACTGAGTACAGATCTGAACTGAGGGGACTGAGATGAGTTCAACGGTACCTTACTTTTGGTTAAGAGACAAATACTTTTTTAATAACCAAATATCCTACTCAGCTTCTTAAATAATAAATTATTGAATACCTGATGCTGAGAAAAACCGTTTATTGAAGAAACATTAATGTTTGACCTAATATGATAGGCCATCTTCAGATGCAAGTATTCTCGAACGTATTTAACTTAATATTTAAATGTCAGAACGTTCGAATACTTTTACGTTTAAATCAAAATACTGGATAAAGTAACAAATAAATAATAAAACAAATATAGTAAATGACCTAATAAAAAATAACATATGTAAAATAAAATAAATACACAAAAATGCCACTAAGTGTAAGGTAAGGTGCAGGCTAAGAATTTTTGCATTTTAGTTTTCTTTTATGTAGAACTTCCATATGGAAGCTAGCCCCTATGCATCTCTGGTATTAATATAACCATCTTTTAAGCTACTTTTTATATATTTTGATTTTTTTTTCGTGCATTGCCAATGATGGAGAATGCATAGTCCTGAGGATAGTCGCTTCATTCCATTTAACCACCAGCTAAAGCACGTAAAAAAAAAAAAAAAATGGATAAATGACAATGATTTGGTCCTAACACGGGCTGACAAAAGTAAATACCTAGTAATCATGAAAAGGCAAACTTACAAGTCTTTAGAAGCAAGGCCGGATTTGAGGCGATTGGAGCGATGTGCTGCGGGACCCGATTGGCACATCAAAATTTATATATTTAAAAATAGTTTCAAATTACAGAATAGATTAAACAGTTTAGTGATTATGTCAATTAAGAGTCAAGAAGCAAGCCAGTTGGATTTTAATACTATTTTAGAAGATTTTACAGAACAAAAACTTTGGAACATAAAAACATCTCTTTATAGGTTTATATTCAATAAACATTTAGTTATATTCAGTCATCAACATATTAGATTTTTCATGGCAAAAATTTATGTAGTTATATTAATTTAAAAATATAGAAATACTAAAATATATCTACTGTATGTATGTTTATATTCAATAAAATGTAGTAGTTTTTATATTTGGTACAGGTTTTTTACTGTAGAAATTTGCCTACCTTACAGCATGACTTTTGATTTTTATAATTGGATTTTGTTTTAAATAAATGTTTAAAATCTATATTTCAATATGTAAATTAACTGTTAATTAATTTTGTTATTTAAAGTTTGAGGGGCCCACAAAAAAAAAAAATTCAATCAGGCCTCACACCTATTGCATCCGGCCCATTTAGAAGATTATATTAAGAGAACGGAATGTGAGCAGATCAATGAAAAAATCGTTATGAACGTAGACAGAGGGTTAAAAAACTCTAAAAAGCACCATTAAGCTCTGTATTAACTTTCCTTAAAGGATCTCATAACCCGAAGCCAGGGATGCAAAGGTTTGCATTTGCAAAAATATGGCACAAGCAGAGGACTCTGTGATTAAATGGAATGAAGCGACTCCTCAGGACTATGCATTCTCCATCATTGGCAATGCACAAATAAAAAATTGAAATATATAAAAGTAAATTAAAAGATGGTTGTATTAACGCAAGGGATGCAGAGGGACTAACTTCCATGCTCCTGCATGGAAGTTCTACATAAAAGAAAAACTAAAAATGCAAAAATTCTTAGCCCACACCTTCCCTTACACTTAGTGGCATTTTTGTGTATTTATTTTATTTTGCATATGATATTTTTATTAATTCATTTACTATATTTGTTTTATTATTTATTTGTTACTTTTACGTTTAAAATCAAAATACTGGATAAAGTATTCAAACGTTCTGACGTTTAAATATTAAGTTAAATACGTTTGAGAATACTTGCATCTGAAAATGGCCTATCATATTAGGTCAAAAACGTTAATGTTCCTTCAATAAACGGTTTCTCTCAGCATCAGGTGTTCAATAATTTATTACTTTTTAAATGCTATCATGCAGACGGCACCGTATTCGCTAGTGCTGCCCTCTTGCGGTAAAGTCTACAAACAAATTTTAAAAGAAATCACGTCAGTCGGGTGCATGATTAATGGTCACGACTGTTCAGGCTCTTGGCCACTCGGCGGCCGAGTGGCTAACGTCACTATTTATTGATTCACGTAGTTCTTGTACACACGTATCAATAACTAGCATGTATCAATTAACGGTCGTGACTGTTTGCGCTCCCGACTGCAAAGGAGCTACAGTGGAACCCCGGTTAACGAACTTAATCTGTTCCGCGACTTCGTTAACTGAAGCAATTTTTTTCATAGAAATTAATGCAAACACAATTTATCCGTTCTAGCCTCCGAAATTTTTGTTGATTAAGACAATCAACTATAGATCAATTTCTTGTTTCTTACCAAAACAGACCTCAACTCGAAGAATCTCCAAACGAAGTGCTACCAGTTATTTTTTTGGAGGGGGATTCCCCTCTAAACATTAAGCTCTATTTATCTCCACTCCTCTGTCATCAACTACAACAAAACATGTAAACTTTATTTAATAAAATTAGCATGTTTCTTGCTGTAATGATAGATACTACATTTTCCAAGAAAACCTACTGTATTTTACAAATAAAATCACAAAAATTTCGGAGGTTAGAACGGATAAATTGCGTTTGCATTGATTTCTATAGGAAAAATTTGCTTCGGTTAACGAACGAAGTTGCAGAATGGATTAAGTTCGTTAACCGGGGTTCCACTGTAGCTCCTTTGCTAATAACAGTGCTTCAAGGAATCCGCAAAAACTCTATTTTGTAGTTTAGTTCTCATTAAATTTAATTGCAAAAAATACATTCAACTGCTGCATTTGAATGAGGAAGCAATAAAAAAAATCTATTTACTGTCAAAGTAAAGTAAAAAAATATAGAATAAAAATGAATGTTTTGAAAGATACTATTGATAAATTGAAAGGAAAGGTATTAGGATTTCACGAATGGTACTAGAAAAATGGTGTTGGGTAACTTGGTACTTGGAGTAGCCAACTGCTGGAGCAGTTGGCTACTTTCGTACTACATTTTAAAAATTATTTGGCTACAACGGCAACAAACATCTGGCAATGCTGGTCACATCTATGGCAGGACATATAAAATGGAAGGACCAGAAGGTAGAAGGTACGTTTTTTTCTCCTGCGTCTTGTCTTGATTGGAACAGGAGGAAGTTGGTGTTACGGAAGAAAGGAAGTAAAGCAAGGGACCTGAGCCATTAAGAGGTCCAGTATAAAAACTGAGTGAATCGTAAGGAGAGAGAAATCGACAACATCGGCACGGAGACTATTAATCAGAAGTGTAGTGTTGATCTAAGAAAGGTTACAGTGGACATATTCGGTAGGTGCGATTATTTCCTGTCACTGTGTTTTGGACACATGTAAGGGAATCTGGGAAGTTAAGTAGTCCTATCCTAAGGAAGGAGGGAGGACCACATGGAGGTGATATTGGCCCAGCACATAAAGAAGAAACAACCCAAGTGAGGCAGCTATTGCCATCTATGTAAATAGATGGGGTATTAGTTCTAATTTAGTAATTTTTATTGTTGCGTTGGGAATTTAGTGTTGATTGTATCGGAAGTTGAATCCATTCGCGAGATTTCGTTGTATTGTGTTATAAAAGAGGTGGATTACTTAATGTGGCAGAGAGCAGGTGGGAAGATTTTTATCGCCTTAATCCTTTGCCCGATGAATTACCTTTAATTAAGTCAAAAATATGCGCATTTTGCAAGATACATTCATTGGAAAAACGAAAAATTGGCCTAATAACCAGTGGTGGAACAACAGTGCCCTTAGAACATAATACAGTTCGTTTTGTACATAATTTCAGTGCAGGTAATCGAGGTTCTGCATCAGCAAAATATTTTTTTAAATATGGTTATGCAATAATATTTCTCTATCGAAGAAAATCACTTCAACCATTTGCTCGGCATTTTCCAGCCAATTCAATGTTAGAAATTCGTGAAGTTGAAGATGAAAAACTTTTGTATTGAAGTAATTCCTGAAAAAGTTCAAGAATTATTGCCAGTTTTACAAAATTATCATCATTCAACTATTCATTCTTCAAAGCTTTTAATGATTACATTCACTACTCTCTCTGAATATTTGCATATTTTAAAAATTGCTGCAGAAAGTTTACAGGAACTGGAAAAAAATGCTCTATTATATTTAGCTGCTGCAGTTTCAGATTTTTATATTCCACCTCCTAATATGGTAAGTTAAGTTTACAGAATTGAATTTTTTGAGTATTGTTTAATGACTCTCTTTTGTTAAAAAGATTTTATAATATGAAAGTCATCATTAAACTTATATATATATATAAAGAAATAAACATTGAAAAAAGTCATACAGTCACATATAGCCAATCAGAATTAGAGTTTCAACTGTAACACATGATCTGTATTCTGCCAATTAAACAAGTCTTAATAATAGAGAGGTTGTGGCCAACATTTTCATCGTGAAAACATGAACATTGGATGTTCAGTGCTGCCTTCCTGTAAGCCTAGAAGTTTGACAACGGCATTTGGAACGTGTAGCATGATTCCATCGATGTTCCAAATGCTATTGTCAAACTTCTATGCTTACAAAAAGACAGCAATGAACATTCGACATTCATATTTTCACAATGAAAACATCAGTCACAACCTCTATATTAGAGTCTAGTAAACCTGNTATTAGTAACAAAGGATGACCATTCTATCATTGAATTAGAACAAGAAAAAATAGAAAATGGTTGCGAAATAGAAGAAAAACTGGTATCAGATATTGTTAGTCGACATAATTCGTATTTAGCTCAATAATTAAGTTTATAACTAATCTTTGAGATTTGTAATTTATATCTTAATTTTTATAGTTATAATTGCAACAATATAGTGCCTTGCAAATTGTAATAAGTGAATTAAAGTTTTATGACCAGCTAACAATTGTAATTGGACCTCAATAATATATTGTTTCGTATTAATTCTGTCTGTATCTAGTTATTTTCATACAGCCCTTCATCATTACCTTACCTTAAAATATTTGATATTTTTATTCTGCTCTCCCATCTTATAAAACTTACTAATTTCAATGTTAAACCAGTGATATTACAATTTCATATGTCCCAACTATAAGGGGATGTAGAAAAAAAAGTGTAAAATTCTTGTACAATGTTAAAAAAATTAACTGTTACTTGGGCAGCGTCATTTACAACAAAATTTAATGAACGAAATGCACAAGGTACAAATTAAGGAATACAAATTCTAGAGCTTTAATTTACGATTTATGTATCCGCTGTCATAAAAATTGTCTTTCCACTTCTTTCCCAACACTACAAATATTCAAGTACAAAGTAACTGGTTTCGACTTATTTCTACTTACGAAGTAGTTAAGTAATTAAGAGATTAAGGAATTAGGGACATAAAATCCTGCTGAAAGAGCCGGAATTTTACTTAAAACTTAACCCAGGGGTCGGCAACCTGCGGCTCTTAATGCATAATTGAAACTCTTTAAATCAGTAAATAATTTTTAATACATATATATAAGTAAAAAAGGAAAAGATAAAAAAATATTAGTGGCACTTACGAGTTAAGAGAGACTTTCTAATTTCACTAATCACTTATTTCACTGTCAGAGTAAGAATATTATATAAAAGCATTTAAAGAACAGAACATCTTGTTGCAATTATCAATATCAAGTCTTAGATGGCACAGAGTAAAAATTAGACTATGCTCGTGAGAAATGTTTATTGTACTGTAAATAGAAAAGTTTCCTTACTATTATGACTGAAAAACAGATGATGTTTGTCCCTAAAATTTATGACTTGAATGATTTCTAGAATTTCTCAGTGTTGCTCTTGTGTTGGCAAGTGGTCTAAGTTTCTGCTTTTAGTTTGTGCTCTATTGGATATCCTTTATATAGAAGTTAAACTTACTTGATAAAACAGTGGAATATTACAATTATATTATTTCCGGAGAATATTATCTATTTTTTTTCTTGCGTGCAAGTTATAAAAAAACAGGTTTTTAGATAATTTTTCTAATTTGTTAGATTGGTAGAAAAATCACTATTCTACTTTTTCTAACTAACATGGAATAATCAAGAAAATGTGGAGTTCAAAATTTGTAAATCTTAAAACTGAATTAGAAAATTTAGACAGAAATCTACTTTTGCCTTACAGAATTACCTCAAAAATCTCAAAAAATATATAAAAACAACCAAAAAAAATCAACAGAAACTAAAATATTTAAAATCCCTGAATTTACTATGGCACTGGATTTCAGGAGATTTTTTTTAAGTAAAAAAATGTCAAAAAATCTAATCGCAAGTACATAAATAATAAAAAAACGAGTCCAGTAGTGAAATCACTAAAAATTATAAAAATCTCTAAAAATCATAAAAATATTCTACCTCACACCAAACCAGAAGATGAAAAACAAGCTAAATTACCCCAAAAATACCCTAAAAACGCTATAAAAATTCTATAAATACTGCCAATAAAACTACTTACGTAATGAAAATATGACTTTTTTCTAGTCCCTCTGTGAGAGAAAAAAAAATCAGCTAAAACCATCAAAAAATTTAGATACAACTTCCAAAAAAGTAACAAAAACTCATCTCCAACACACAACATTGAGATATAACATTTTTTTTTCTATGGCAAATCGTGTGGGGCAAACAAAAATCACCTAAAAACCATCAGAATTTAGGTACTGTACATTTACCTCAATGACGCTAAGCGTCCTGGTGGTGAAACCGCTAAAATTTTAAACTCACTCCCACACATTGTATTTTGAGGAAAAAAAAATATTTTTCCAACACACAGCTTAAACATCAAGCAAAATCATCTGAAAACACAAGGTTTTATTCCTTAAAAACGTGTAAAAAACACTACTTTTGCTATGAAAATACTATTTTTTCACTGCTGCAATACTAACCGTAGTTGGTGTGGAGGAAAGAAAATTCCCTTAACCTTCAAAAACACTCGCTGAAACCATTGTTTACTATTTTTTAATGTTGGAAAGCATATGAATATAACAACTTAATAAGGAACAACTAAAAAAAGGACACTTATTCTAAAAGCATTAATTAAAACTCATAATCTGTGATTTTTAACAAAGCTCCATGGCTTTCATAAGTCATGAAATACAATATTTCTACTCATGAAATTTACATGAGGAACATCAATCAAATTCAGCTGAAAAAGTGCAAAAATATAAAAATCAAATCAGTTTTATTTTATTGGTTGGTTGTAATTGTTATTTGAATGTGTGTTAACAACCAGATTAATAGGCTGAAGAATTAGTAAAGATAAAAGAAGGAATATTGTTGTACGTCATCCTTCCTTACAGTTACTTTATGTACAATTGATGTATCAGCAAACACATTTTCCAGGTCCCACGATGCCACGAGCAAGTACTATGGCCATCATGTGAAAAGACTAGTAGTGACGTCATGCATACACCAGACCCTGAAAAACGTTTGTTCCTTACAAGATACGTGCACGCATGTGCATGTGAAGATAATTTCATACCCCAGAAAACAAGAATTTTCAAATCTCAAACAGGTTTCTCTCTCTTACATTTATTCAAACAATTTTAATTTAGGTTATGTACTGTACAGTGTTATGATTTCGATAATATTAAAAAAAAATTTTTTATATTTGGAAATACACGAAAAATGTGTAAGTAGTCATGGGCTATTTTTTGAGCCTACTTTGATGCCATTAACAGACTTCGCCTATCTTTTTTTTTTTTTTTTTTTCTTTCTTCTGGTCCTCTCAGTACTCTCAGTATATTGCCCACTCAGAACAGCGACCGACGGGAGAGTTCTTTTGTTTTGGCTCAAGAGGTGAAAAAATGAAATATGGCCGATATTTTAAATTCACAATAACTTTTTCTCTAGCAATGTTACCAAAACAGATTTAACATTACTGTATTAGGGCACTTTTTTATGTAGATTAGCATACGAGTGATAAAATTGCAAAAATTTAAAAATTACTAAAATACAGTGGGTGATCGGACAACGAACAGATTGGTTAACACACACTTTCGCAAAAGATTTTTATGATCGGACAACGAACACTTGACTGAACAAACACAAGGAGTGACATAACATAACGAAAGTAAGTAATTGGAAAATTTAAAGATGAACTGAATGGAGAAAAAATGTTAGAATTTACTGGATTATGATCTTAAATGCACAGCTATAGAACTGATGATTCAGTAAGTAAAAAATTAAAAGGAATCAAGAAGGCTGTGTTGAAAAAAGAAAATCTGTTTTTGAAGATTATAAAGCTTGTTTATTTGAAATCAAAAAGAGTTCTTTCATAAACAAGCAGTAATTAGAAGCCACAAACATGATATCTACACAGAAGAATTAAATAAATCTCTTAGCTGGAATGATGATGATAAGAGTTTTGATTCCAAATTCAACTGATATATATGCCTGGGGCCATATAGGAATTACTTCTTAATACCTTGTTTCTATAAGCAATGATTTCCTTCATTAGATGCTTTCACATAAGCTCTGCTTATTTTGCTTTTAAAAAATCATCAGGAATTGAAATTCTTTTAAATTTTTCATCATCTAATTCTTCTTCATCTATGTCAATTTTTTGTTCATTAATTGAACACATTCATCTGGTTTAAGTGTTTTACTGTCTTTTAAAGTTAATGATAATGATATTCCTGGAATACTCACTTTTGCTTCTCTTTGCTTCTCATTATACTTCTTTGCTAAAGCATTATGTTCGTTCCATTCTTTTTGATATGCCTCTAATTTATTAATGATATCCTTATATTTTTTTTATTCTTTTGAATTGAGGCACTTAACATTATTTCTTTACAATCTGATTCACACATTTTAGAAAATAAAATAAACAGTGAATGGAATTGTTTTAATGCTTGCAATGGCGAGAATACTGATACTGAATTTTCTCAGAATTTTGATATTAGAAATAGAAGAACATCCAAAGATAAACTGCCAAACTGATGGTAAAACACTCCTAGACTTTGTACAAGATAATCAATTAATAATTTTGAATGGTAGAATAAAGGGAGATATTCCAGCAGAATTTACTTTTGTCTCCCCAAATGGAAAAATTGACGATAAACTATGTTATTTGCTCAGAATTTATGATAGATTACTGTAAGTCTCTGACAGTTCTGGAGGATGACTTATTGGATCACTTCCCGATTCAACTACGAGTTGAAATACTACAAAAAGGTATAAGAAAAAAAAATTATCGAAAAGCAACTCCATACATTAAGCATTGACTATAGAACTTACAATAAATGGAAATTGTTAAGAGAGTTCCAAAATATAAAAAATTGATGAAATATTAATCTTAGAGGAACATAAAAAGCCAATAACGAATTACTTGAGACTTACAACAAAATTAGAAGAATACAAATTTGGGAAATGCTTAAGTACCTACAAACAAACATAAGTGTGAATGGTAAGACAATGTTATATTCAAAATATTAAAAAACAAAAGAGTTTAAAAGCCTTTAGGAAAACTAATACAAAAGAATCACTAATGAAATACTTACAAAATAAAAAAAAACAAATTTAATTACAGCAAAAAAAATGATGTATTTTTCAAAATATCAGCAAATGAATCAAGAGATAAGAGTTTTCTGGTCAACAATTAATGGCTTTCGCAAAAGGAAAATCAGACTATAGTGTGCATATAAGAGTAGAACATGACAAGTGGATTAAATATTTTAAAGAATTTTCTGAAAATTATTTGATAAACCATAATCAAACACAAATGAAATTTAAGATATCGCAAGTAAATAATCAAGCAGAGATAATTAAGGTGGAAGAAGTCCAGGATCAAATTAAAAAACTAAAAAGATAAATCAACACCTGGTTCAGATATGATACCCAATTCACTTATTAAAATATTTCCTCTAGAGCTCATCAACTACTTGACCAAACAATTCAACAAATTTTATAAAATCAAATTATACTTCCGGATAAATGGAATGAAATAATTTTCACAATGATATATAAACAAGGCAAAAGAGACGAACCTTCAAACTACAGACCAATAGCATTGTTATCGAACCTTCAGAAAATAGTCACATCAATTTTAGCTGATAAATTTAATATTTGGACAGCCACAAATAACTATAGGAATGCCACGCAATATGCCTTTGTGGACAGAGGAGGAACACAAACAGCACTTTGTTTTAATGGCATTAATTAAAGAACAATTAGTCAAGAAAAAAAAGGGCAAAGACTGTCTTTAGATGTAGAAAAAAGCATATGATTCAATTAGTATAAATGAATTACAGAAAAAATTGAAAAAACAAAGCAGACGAACACCTGATAAAAATGATAGGTTTGTTGTTTGGGAGATACGAGACGATAATTAAACAAGATAATAATGTCTGGTCACTGTTTATAACGGTGGTCTTCTACAGGGAGATCCTCGGTCTCCGTATCTTCCTATCACTTACCTACCTTCCTCTCCACCTCATAGAATTATAGCCCTCCTTGTTAGAAATTTTGAAGTCATTAATCACGAGTTAAACCGCAGAATAACAGTTTAACTGGTGTCAGGAATCCTGAGTGGAGACCAGTGATTTCACAATAGTCTTGTCTCTGCATATTCATAAACTCATATCTTAGCCATCCTAGGACAGAGATTGGATTCCCCAAATCCATGCCGAGTAAGTGGTCAGAAAGGATTAACCCCTGGTCCCCGGCCAATCACAACTTCATTTCCTTTGATTGCTGTGTGGCCAGGCAGTCAGTAAAAGGCTAGCATATCCTGTGTCTTGGAGAGCCAAACAGATTGAAAACAGATCTTCAGTAAAGGTTTTCCACGAGAAGCCTGCAGCATCAATACATATGAAAGCTGCTGGTACTGTTTTGAAGCCAATAATTATAAATTATGTATTAGGTATTGAATGGCTGCATTGAGACCGATGTTCCAAGAACAATTATTTCATAATTATGATATACATAATTTGGGAGTTGTTGATTTTGGATAGCTATGGTCAATTAATTAAAATCATTTCTGCTGCTGGGTAGAGTCAGAGTAATGATGCATGTACAGTACAGGTGGCAGATTTGTTGCTTGTAGGTTTGCATGTAAATAGTAGAGATGGGGGTTCCTATGAGGGCCTTAGATGAAGGAAGGCTTCTGGTAGAAGTGAGATTGTTAGCTGATAAGAAAAGGAATATCTTATAAGTTTGGAATTTCGGATAACTAAGGAAAGATGCAGTCTTCATAGAAAAAAAAGGTGATTCTATTGATTCTGCATATAGACTTGGTATTGGTGCGGAGAATAAGATTTCATACATTTTATGTATGAAATCTTATTCTCCACACCAATACCAAGTCTATATGCAGAATCGATTCAATTTCTATACATTGTACTTCAAATGAAACTTTTTAATAAAAAACAACTATCAATTTAAAATTAAATATCTGAAATTCTTAATTTTATCTTCAAAATATATTTTGTGTTACTTTGATTAACTGAATAAGTTAAAATTAAAGTCCACAAAAATATTCATGTAAATCCACACATTTCAAATTTCCCACAAAATAAAAACAATGAAATTTTTTTCCTTCAAAAAGTTCCATTATTTATTAAAATAGATGTAAAAATTTCACAGCTTAAACATTTCAGTACTAACTTGAAACTAGTAAAACTCAATTTAAAAGAATCAAATATTGTTTAAAGAATAACAAATCTTTAGATTTTCAAAAATTATTAAAAAAATCATTACCTGTACACAGTACCCAACTGTATTTGGTGAAAGGAATCAATTTTCATTAGAAGACCCTAAAATTTTAATAAATAAATAAATATTGGCACTTTAGGATTTCTCCCTTTAAAAATAACTTACATTTTGAATATCATAATGCAATCCTCTAATTGCGAAACCTGGTGTATATTTTAGTTTCTCTATTTCTTTTGGATACTGTAAAAAGAAAATCAATATAAAATGATTACAAAAAGAAACAAAGTATCTTAAAATCTTAAAACTAACTTAATATTAAAAAGAAAAAAAGAAGAAGTTTTTCAGAATCTAAATATACACAATAAAGGAAAATTGTTTTAGAAAAAAAAAGGGGTCTTCAAAATTTGAACCTACATTCAGGATAATGTTCTAAATTTTTCAAAACTCAGCCAAAATTATTCAGAAAAAACTTTTCATATTTGTTTGATTGGAATCAGAGAAAAGAATTTAGTTAAAATTTTTTTTACCATTTGCACTGAAATCTTTTGTAAAGCAAACTAATCATTCTTAAAATGGAGAAATTAAACTCTTCAAATGTTTTTTGCACTGATAATTTGCATAGTTACAATGATTCAAATAAAACTTTGAAAAGTCATTGAGATTAACTTTTAAATTTAACATTTAACAAAATTATCAAAATAAATTAGTTTAAATTTGGCTCATTAAAAGTGTGATCAGAATACTCAAGTAGTGATCAGTTTTCTATTGATACTTAAAGACAAACATAAGTACAAGAGAAAAAAAAATTACAAATTAATGTTTAGATTTACAGTCGACCCCCCTATAAGATATAGATACGTTCCAATTTATT
The DNA here is from genome assembly GCF_000671375.1 of Centruroides sculpturatus. Taxonomy (NCBI): domain Eukaryota; kingdom Metazoa; phylum Arthropoda; class Arachnida; order Scorpiones; family Buthidae; genus Centruroides; species Centruroides sculpturatus. Next base: position 1,266,818 of record NW_019384405.1, on the reverse strand, counting down.
AGGAATCCGATTTCTTACAAGTCGTTCCAATCACAGCCCGACACGTGTCAAGTTTACGGACTACGGCTGATTGAAAGGTTTTCTTCCATAAAATTAATAGATTCTACACTAACCGACTCAACATTTCCAAAATACGTATATTTTTTCATAGTTTTATAGGAATCGTAATTATAGGGACCGTAATTATAGGGGGGGGTCGACTGTACTTTAAATATTAATTAAAAAAACAAAATTTTAAACCTACTTTAAATTTATTAATCAGCCAGTCTCTACCAAGATCATATATGAGATAGTGGAGAGATTCTTTATATACTGCTAAAGTGTAGTCATAGTCAAAACCATATACTTTCACTTCTGCAAGATTAAGCTCATTATTGGCAAAAACTCCACGTGGCTCAATGTCTGGTGGTGGCATTTGCACTGATGGAAAATGGAAAATATTTATTACTTCAGATGTTTAATTATAAAAATTATTTTTTTTAAATTCATTATAAACATATAAATATTATGGGGGTAATAAAGCAACTCCACATCTTCTGTAATCTTTCCAGCAAAAAATTTTTAGCCTCTAAGGGGCCTATGTTAGTTTTCAAACATTTCTCTTATTGAAAATGTTTAATGGAAAGAGTATGGAAGATGTGAAGTTCAAATCAATAACTTATTTATATTATGCATTATTATAAACACCCTACTGTAACAGGCTGATGTAAAACATCAATTTAACATATAATAAATTCAAACAGAAATATAAATATAATAGTTGCTAATAAATTGTCTTTTTTTCTATTATTAACAACATAAACATAATTCCATTTATTATAAACATGAAATATTGATATTAATATATCTTATTAATTTGTTACAAAAAATCTTTTTGTGTAATTATATAAAAATTTTAAATTGTTGGGCTGTTTGCTGTATGGAAAAAATGGTACATAGAATTCTCGTTGGCTGCAAAATCTAAATCACCGAGATTATATATCTTTTTCGTATATCTTGAGCCTGTTTACAAGTACAGAACATATGCATTTTAGAAAGAATCTCATCACATCTTTGACTGCAAATTTTCGAAAATTATATATAAAATGTTAATTATTAACATTTCCCTGTTTAGCCTTAATTGAACAAAAGAATTTTTTAACATTAAAAACGGTAAGTCCGTGTGCATATAGCCATTGATAAAATGGGTATTCTAAAATTAAGTTATACCGAGATGGACTTATGATTTTGCAGATCATTAATGTCTTGGGTCAGGGAAATTTCCAAGGTATTCGGAATTAGTCGAGAATTAAGTCAGTAACTCATATCAGATTTCATCATGAATAATAGATTTGGTTTTTCAATATATCCAAACATAATAACTAACTAATTGACTAACCCAGTTTCTTCTCAGCGTATCCACGAACGACTTTTGATATAGTAATCTTAATAATAAAACAGGTAAATTTGCACTCTTATCCGGTTAAGAAATCTAATATATCTTTTAACAAAAAAAAGGACCTAGTTTAAATCTGTACAATTCAAGATGAAGAGCACAACCAGGAATATTATATTCAAGTGAAAAAACTTTGCAAATAAATTTATTCTGTATTATCTCTAGATTATGGAAAGCATACAAACTCCAGAGCAGTGAGGCATAACTAAAAGCATTTATAATTAAAAAGAGTTAAACAATTTAAACTGAACTCCAATGTTCCTTAATTTCATCTTAGAAAATAGTTTCACTGTATTATTAATCAAGGTGATGGATTTAATCTTGGCTCTTTTATGCTGCTTTTCAAACGACAATGAGGGATTCAAAATTACACCCAGGAACTTAATTTCTTGGACTATTGTCAGCTCTTCATTATTGAGATAAAAGGTTGTATATGTTTTTTTGGAAGTCTGGTTCTATTTTGAAATACCATAATATATGATTTTTTTGGATTAAATTTTATCAAATGTAAAACCATCATCTTCCCTAGTAAAGCAAAGCATTTAAATCAAACATGTAGAAATTGAACAGATATGGGGACCAAGGATCTCCTTGTAGTAAGCCTCAATTGATTTCGACAGCCAGCCATAAGATATTGTTTTATCATAAATTTATATTGGCCAAATAGTAATCCTACCACTTTTATTACTTTATCCTCTGCATGGTATTTTACCATTTTTCTTTGTAGGTTCAAAATTATTACTGAGTCATATGCCTTTTCTATTTCTAAAAATAGCACAAATACTTTGTCTTTTTTTTCTTGAGCTGAAGTTGTATGATTGCTATTAAAACAAAAAGTGCCACATGGGTGCCTCCATCTTTATTGAATGCATAGTGTGTGTAATTTTTATAATTGTTTTTCTCCATCAATTCATTGAATCTTGCTAATAAAACAGAAGTACATAATTTCCAGAATCCAGACAATAATGCAATTGGTCTGTAGTTGGATGGTTGATTTCTCGCGCCTTTTTTAAACAACATGTAGAGTATAACTTTGTTCCAATCCATAGGAGACTTGCCTAAATTGAATAAGTCATTAAAGATTGTAACCAAATAATTAACAATAGTCATCAGAAGATTCTTAATTATGAAATTAGAAACTGCGTCATATCCTGGAGATGTACTCTCTAACATTAAAAAACTAAAAACAAAAATACATTTCCTATATTATATATTTTTTCATATGGTTGGTTCTTTAGTTGTTCATTATTAATAATATTCACTATTATTATTTAAGTAATTGGATGAAAATTCTTTAAAATATTGATGCCAATTAGAGAGAGGCATTAGAAATATGTCGATCGTCCTTGGAGAGCTACGAAAACTATTTATAACATTCCAAAATAATTTGGAGTCTTGACTTATTACAGAGTCACTTATAGTTGAAAAAAAAAAAAAAAAAAAATTCTTTTTAGCTTTTACTAGGCTCCTATATATTTTCTTGTTTTCTAGATACATCTTCAAAGACTGGTCTGAATTTATTTTTTGAAAAATTGTTGTAAGCTTCTTTGTTTAATTTTGTAGTAATAACAAAATTTATTATCAAACCAGTTTTGTTTAAAAATTTAAACTATCTTATTCTTTTTACATTTATAAAACAATATGAATTGAGTGCCACCATTAGATTATATTAGTTCTTATAAAGGTTTGTCTCAATCTTCTCTTGTGATAGTATGTTGTTAATATTTGATCCAAACTCTTAGAAACCTCTGTTTATTAAAAACTTCCCTCTCATCTCCATCTTTTGATTGGGGTGAAGTCTAAGCATCAGTGTTAAGTTTACTTTAACTGGATTCCCTCTTAGTATTAGTTGTGATGAAAAATGGTCTGACGTATCCATATTTAATATTCCCATCAATAGACATTGATCTAGAACAGGTTGAGAACATATAATGTACAGTAATCAATTATAGATTTTCCCGAATAATAAAAGTAAATTCAGAAGGAAAGTCACCTTTCATACTACTGTTCAATATGAATGAATTGTTAGCTTGTGTGAAGTCTAGCAAGGTTTTAACTTCTGTATTCGCAGTTTTGTCCTTAGACAGTCTTCTGTTATTAATGAAAATTGCTTTTTCCTCTGTATTTTAGATTCATTACTTCAATTTAAATGTTGAGGTCTCCACCTATTATCCACCAATTTATAACATTAATCCATGAGTCAATTTTTTGTAATTCTTGTAAACCAAACTTATCAACTGGAGGAGAAAGATAAACCAGAACAATACGAGATTCTCCCCAAACTGATTGCAATTTCTGGTTAATATTTATTACAATAATTATGAATTTATTGGTTATATAGCAATGTAACAACTCACCGAAATGTTTCTTGATCAAAAGCACGAGACCACTAGATGGGCACCCAAATCTAATCCTCTGCGCCTTGCTAACTATCATTATATATTTCTGTTCTAAAAATTCCTTGTCTTCTTTATGCAATTCAGTTAATCACATCTCTGTAAAACCAATGATGGAGTGATATTCCATGTATTTTCTTAAGATTATACTATGTAGCTTTCCTTGCAAGTTTTGAATATTCCAAAATCCTATTGACAATTTATTACTATTGTTACAATTTGTATTTATTATAGGACCAGTATCTATTAAATTGTTGTTAACTATCTGTATATCTATATTGCCAATTTCTTCCTTATCCAATTTAACTTTTCTGAGTTAGTAGTTATAAGTATCTAGAACAACATTCTAATCCCCACCTTATTGGTTCTGAGGATTTAGTCAATTTCTTCCTAAAAAAATTATTTAGTTGTATTACTTTATCTAAGTTAATGTCGTACGTAAATAATTTCTTATCTTGAATATAATAATCATCTCTGATAATTAATTTGTTTCCTTTCAATTTCTCTTGTTTAATTATAGTCTAATTTTTTCTTCTTAGTCTAGATCTTTTGCATAAAATCAGTTGTAAAAATTATTTTTTCCTTTCCTTTGCTAATAGCTTTAGCTTTTAATTTCCAAAATTCTTTCAAAAGCAAATTTCTATTGTACACAGAATCTAATACTATCTTCACAATAGGGTTAGTATCATTATTATTTAGCCTGATTAAGCTTTCTGTAGAGCTATTTTCAATTCTCGGATCATCTCTAATAAACTGGTTGATTTCATTGATAATCAGTAGAGGTAAAAGGAAAATTAATAACTATGATATTATTTTTTTGTTTTCTCATTTATTAATGTGTCTAGCTTGAATTTAAACATACCTTTTAAATGGTTATTGTTCTTAGCTAATACACCTATTTCTTCTATTTTCTGACAATTTTATCAATTTGTCTTGAAAATGCTTATTTTCTTCCTTCGTTATTTTAAAAGTTCTTAATTCCTTGAATTTCTTTATTCCACTGTGAAAAGTTATTTTGTATTAATTCATATAATGATTTTAGAGAATATTGCAGATCTTCTTGTATCAGTTTTCTTGTTCTTTAATTAATCATTAATGATTCAAAATATTCAGGTATTTTCATAACTCTTGTGGTTTCAAAACCATATCCATCATATTGTTCCCCCAACTGAAAGAATTCCTCATTCAATAACTCTTTCACTTGATTTTCCTTAGCTGTCTCGTTAAAAATTTCCTTACATGGCCAACCATACCCCCTCTTTTGCATGTCTGGTTGACTCAAATATTGAGGGGAATGGGGAAGAGGAGCTGGATTAGGTTCTATCCCAGCAATTAATAGAAGACATATGATCAACTGCAACATTAAACTATTAGTGAATATCCACATCCTCAAGACAATCGAAAACCAAACACTTAAAATTTTCTAATACGTTAATATCCAGTTGACAAGCTTTGCTAAAAAGTTCACAAAACACCATCAACGACAAAAATCACACCCCGAAAGATGTGAAGTTGATCATTGTTAAAAATGTTCCAGCTTCAAGAGTACAGGTATACTTCACCTTGCGTCAGCAATTGGTTCCAGGAGAGGCAACATAAGTCAAATTTACTTGTCTCTGTGTTTAATTGTCACTAGGCTAAACCATAAATAACCATTACCAGTTCTGTATTTTATTTATAAATGCTTTTTTTAATAATATATAGTTAATAAGAATCTATTTTAAGCTTACAAACAAATAAATTTTAGTTTTTAATATAGTACAGAAAAAAGTAATCTAAATTTAAGAATTCATGTACAGTACGTACAATTCATAGTTGTAAATGTACCGTACATGTTTACAATTTGGCGATGTTTACAGTACATCGCAGACTATTTGTGAAACTGGTTTGCTCTAAGACATTACAAAATCATCTTTTATAAGGTTAAATAACAAATACCGGTTATTAAAATTATCTTGCAACAGTAGAAAAAAACTAATTTATATTAAATTTACCAATATCGAGTGGCGCTGACAATGACACCAAATGGTAGATATTGGAGCTACCATGGAAAACACCAATATTGAGCACTTAAAGACTGCTAAATAAGACGACAACACAGACATACAGATGTTTTCATGTTTCATTCTCTAGGATTTATGATGATTATACTAACATTTACTGTAAATGTATATATTTTAATATGATTTTGTGCACTTTAACACTTTTCTAGTGATATTACGACTTCAATATTTGTGGACGGACGGACAAAGTCGAATAAAATGATAAACTTAATTTTTATTTTTCCATATATTTTTTTGACAAACGACGTAACTCGAGGTATATCTGTGCATCTTATTGAGGAATTTACAATTAAAAGTTGCACTTTATTTTCTTTTGATTAAATTTTTAAAAAATAACAATTTTAACTTGGTTTTAATTTAGCTAAATTTAATTTATAGAAGATTTCTTCCAAATAGTATCTTATACAAGGGGTGCCAGAAAGATAGTTATTAATGGTCCAAATGGTAAACATCACCATATCAATAACAGATATTTAAAGCACAACTCAAAACATTTTTACACATGTTACCTGGAACAGAAATCACTGATCTAAAAAAATGGTAATATTTTTATGATACACTCTACATTCAGAATTAACAAATTCTTACAAAACACAGAAGTTTTAATGCGTATAAGTTAGTACTTTCACAAAAATAAAAATCTTTGTAGAACCAAAACAGCACCGTACTCATATTCTATTATTTGAAATAATGTTTTGCCATTTAAAATAAGCCTTAAAAAAAAAAAAATATCAATTTCAAATTATCTAAAATTTAATTTTTTTAGAGTTTATTCCAACTAAAATGTTTTTAATTGAAATCCAGTAAAATTACTAAAAAACAAAATTGAGTTATTAAAAACTCAAATGACCCAAGTTTTCAACTATCATTATTCACCTATATTTAGATTTTATAATCAAAATTGGTTCAAATTTAAGAAGAAATTGTTCTATTCTAAAATCAAAATTTTTTGGATCTAAAATACTAAAAATGACAGGCATAATTCAGTAAATTTTCAAATCATGTAACTGACGAAAATTCTGTAGAGAAATATTTCAAAAATTATTATATATAGACATTATTAAAACCCAAATCAGTACATTTTGTTACCACAAAAGTAACAATATATTAAAATGCTGTCTTTGAAGAGGCCCTGAAACAAAATTAATAGGAGGCATGTATCAGTGTAGACAGATATACAGTCAAACCTAGGATTTTGAACAAACTGGTTCTTGAACAAAATTTCTAAAACTCATAATTGCACCAGTTGCCAAATAAGTTACTTGGTAAGAGCCAGCCACAAATTAGTGAGAAAGATGGGTCAATTCCCTACATTTTAAAGAAAGTTGACAACCCGACCAATCAAGGACAAAAAAATCACCGACACAGAAGTTAGTGGCATTGAGATCACCTGACACCATTGGACATCATGACAAAAATCATCATTAAATGTTGCTATTTAAATTACATTTTCGTGCACATGCAGGAAAGATAATACTATTATTTTTCAGCACACACTGCAGTTGTACTTAAAAACCAAAATTAATAAAAAACTATATTAATTGACATTCAAATAATATAAATGGAATTCAAGAATGCGTGTTTAAAAAAGGTACTTAAGTCAAATTAAATAATAAAAATAAAATACAAAATGCACACACGCACATATACACAAATGGACAAAATCAAAAAAGGACTAAGAAAAAAATGGGCATGTATATAAAAACTGTGTGGTTGAAGACCAAGAGGAAAACTATAGTATTGACAACATGTTCAACATGATTTAATATAATAATTATGTTCAAAGGAAGTACACAGGATGTCAAAAGAGGGCATTTTTGTAAAAAAGGTGCATATTGTCTGAAAACATGGCTGTACAAAGAATGCACAATACTTACTACAAACAATCCTGAGTGTCATGTCAGTAAGGGATATAGCCACCGTGAAGTGAGATGCAACTTTGTACATGACATGGCATACTCAGAACAACATGATCCAGGAGCTGTTGAGGCAAGTTGTCCCACTCATTTTTTTACTGCATGGATGAGGGTTTCTGGAAATATATGTCCTTTTGCAATGATGCAAAATATTTAGGCTTTTCACTTAAATAAAAACAATGGGAGGAAGTTTTGGACAGGCTGGGCTTGAGGAGAAGGTTGCTTATAAATATCCAACAAAGAAAGGTACGATATGCTGGACATTTGGCTAGAGGATCAGGAGGACAACTACTAAAGACGGTGATTGGAGGGACTGGTGGAGGAGACGAGACCTAGAGGAAGACCCCGAAAGATTCGGAGAGATAACATCAAAGACTGGACTGGAAAGGATTTAAGAGAGGCCTGGAATAGAGAAACATGGAGAGGAATAGTTCATCAAATGCAACCCTCTGTAGAGAGGATGCCACTGGATAGATAGATAGATAGAAAAACAATGGAGAAGTGTTTCACACAAGTCACAATGTTAGCATTCGAGAGTACCAATTTATATAAAAATTTTCTTAATCCGAAAAATATTTATTTAAAATTTAGATCAAACCATAGCCACATTTGTGACGAAACAGTTACAAAGTAGACATTAATGTCTCATTCCAAAGCCAATTCAGAAAAACATTTCCCATAAACATCTGGTTAATTTCACACATCAGTTTAAGCTACATATTAAGCCATTTGACACCATGCCAGCTATTTTCATGAATCTAGGCTGTCAGCAGCCAGAAGACACACCCCCACTTCTGTTTACATTAACGAAATAACTGAAATTCTTCAAAAAATTACAAGAAATTCGTTTATGTTTTTAAAAAATTATTACAAAACATTAAAATTCATTCTCAAATTAGAACATCTTCAAGCTAAAATCCTTACAGATAATGATTAAAACCTCTTCACTTAAGTGTAAACATTGGTGTAATTTGTATTATATTTGTGTAAATATGCTAGAAGATAAGTATTTTTCTGTATTTAATTAGATAAAAATTCAAAATATTTAATTAATTAATTTGAATTTTAAACAAATATATGAAGTTATTACCTTCACAAGCTTCCTTTGCAGCAACATACTTTGATTTAAGTTCGTCAACAGTAGCTTTCTTCTTAGACTTAAAGCAAGAATCATTTGTCTTCGTACGAACAAGGAGTGTATTTCTCACCAGGCAAGTAACATCTTTGTTTTTTGAAAGTAGCCACCATACGTTGAGCAGACGACAGTTCGCCATGCTGAAACTCTTCGTAAATCCGACACCAGATGTCGTAACGTGAGCTTTACCAAATATCGTCTGGTATATATATAGTAAACCAATAGCGTAGTCTGTTTCGTATGAGACGAACTATGCTATTGGTTGGCTTACTGCATAGAAGCACTCATTTACATAGACTTTAATTATTTAATCTTAAAATTATTTAAAAATTAAGTAATAATAATCTTTAAAAATAAGTAATTAAGTAATTAAAATTAAGTAATAATAATGTTTTAAAATAATTTGAAAAAAGCTTTCATTTTTTTTCAAATTTTCGTTATTTTTTTTTATAGACGGCGTGAGGGAGCGAAGATGGACACGTGTGTCGGGTACCGATCTTGGGGCAAAAACGAGCGTGTAGAATTTTTTTAATTCTGTAGTTTACGTAGAGTTGGGAGCGCCGATATGCATTTGATTTCCCTTATCCACCGACATAAAACGAAAAATAATTTGTTTTATAATGCCATACCTATTAGAAGGGGAAAGACTTTTCGAATGTTTTTTTCTCTGCAGGAACGGGACCTAAAATGTCCCCGATAAACCACCTAAAAAAGTACCTATCATACCGAAACTTTATTCCTGCTCCGTAACCGTAAATATTGGTGATATGTAATAATAACAAATATTTCAAAAAGTTATACTGTTTCAGATTAATATTTACATAGGCAATTTAATCAATGAATGCCAATAGACCCTTTCTATTTATTAGGAGAGTAGGAAGAACATGCCATTTTCCCTTCATAATCTTGCAAATCAAAATTTAGACAAATTCTTCCATATCCAATCTTTGTAAAGATTACATTTCACATTGCAGCCTCATTCCTTGCCATTTAACTGGGTCCACGAGACGGCTGGATGGCGAGGAGCAAGGCTTGAGTTATCTGGAACAGAGCACCCCAATAAATTCCTGGTCTTTTGACCTTGGTGGATTCAATATCTGTTCCTCCAGAGAGGAAATCTGACAAATTTGCCCGCTCTACCACCAGTACCCAAGCTCTTGTGTGTGTGTAACAAGTAAATGTCTCCAAAAATTACAATTATTTAAATTTATCAACACTAAAACATAGTTATTAAAGCACAAAGATGCAACATGCCAGATGTTTTAGTTATTTTTTTTTATTTACTATATACATATCAGTTAGCATTTTTCTGCAATGTCTATCAACAAAGTATACCGATAATACATTTTGATTCATATTGTACAGTACATTTATACTGTAATATGTTTGTAAATAATAGTAACTTCATCAAAATAAAATTTTTTAGATGTGGCAAGCCTACATTAAATTAACTAAGTTACTGTTTTAGGTATACGCATTGCACAATTCAGAAACATGTACATTTGAAAATATTTACCAACAAAAGATACAAAGTACTTAACAAGAAGACTCATCAAAATATGGAATATAACATTTAACTTCACAAATATCAATTTGAAAGCTCAATGTTTTTAAATATTCAGTACTCAATTCTAGATAAACTGAACTCAAAAATTTAAAGTGGCACATTTTCTATGCATAAGACTGTATCCTAGACTTCCAGTTAGAGAATATCTAATAATAAATTTAATGGGTAGTGGAGGATATGATGGTGTGCAGTCTTCTCAAACTCCAGCCATATAATTTGCCAATTCACTTTTTCAAAGCAAATTGTCACCATGTTAAGTTTGGACCTTGAAGAAATCATACCATAAACTAGACATTGTGAAAGAGAAAATTAAGAACTTTGTATTCTTACTATGTATTGATTATGACTCCAATCTCAATATAAACTTATACTTAAATATATGTATAAGTCTAAAAAATATAACCTGAGAATTCATGTGATGGTAATAAGAAGTCTTACAATACCATTTATCATTTTAGTGAGTTTACCACTATTAATATAATTGAAAATTTATGAAAGGATCAGAGTCAAAGATTTAAAAATAAAGTTGAAGTCAGCAATTTTGTATATTGATTATACAATCCTGGTTAATTTCCAGAAGTATAGCCTCAATCTGCAGATTGAACTCATAGAAAATATAATGGTTTGCTTCATAATGGTTTTCCTAGAATAAATTAGATCAGTGGTTCCCAACCTTTTTTCATTAGCGTACCCCGTGACATGTCATATCTCTAGATTGTACCCCTCATTTAAGAAATTTAGTGAGTAACCGTATTGTTAATTTTACATATTGTAACTTTAAATTAAAAGTAAATGAAAAAATGTATAATAAAGTTGTGATTGTTGCAAGGAACATATTTTACCTAATAATTTTTTAATACTATTAGTTTGTGATACATAATATTTTATTTTTTCTGCCATAATAACTAACTTTTTTCTGTACCCCTAAACAACCTATCGCGTACCCCTAGGGGTACGCGTACCACAGGTTGGGAATCGCTGAATTAGATCAAAAACAGAAATCTATTATATTTTGTGCTTTGTTTTTGAAAATATAAGCAAAATTTTGAAATGTAAGACCTAATGTAAAAATTAATACATATTAAACAATTTTTGTTATTTCAGTATTTATATCCATAAAGATGGTCCCAAATAACATTGCTATATAATTATTAAACTTTCATAGTTTGATTCTGCTTGGTCCTGGTTTTTCAGGAACAGTAGATGTGCAACAAGCAATATGTTGTTTGGAATTTATTTCTAAAACTGAGTCTTCTCTGCAATGCAGAGATGATGTGCATTTGTATTTTTGATTTTTCATTTGTTGTGAAGGTATTACATTTAAAGTATCATTATATACAGTGTCATATAGTTCAGAATCACTTTTGTTAAAAATGTGAGGATTGAATGGAACAATACCACAAGCTTCAAAACCTTTAACAGCATTAACAATAGTAGCAGCTTGACAATATGCTTTCCCAAACAATTTACCAGCTATTTTATCTGTAATCACCTCATCTGGATTTGAAACCATAAAATCATTACAAGCTTGACTGTAATAAGCTTTCAGAGAACCAAAAAAACTGACATCTAAAGGTTGTAATATGTGAGAAGTATGAGGAGGAAAGCCGAGCATAATTATTCCGTGGCTTCGACAAATATTAATTGCATCAAGGGAAACGTGCGAAGCATGATTATTCACAAGAAGTAAAACTGGAAATTCTGGTGAACATTTTGAATATTTTATGAAATGTTTTAAATACATCACAAATGATTCTGTTGTCATCCATCCATGTTGCTGAGCAATTGCATCTGTTCCTGGGGGGCATCCTTCAAGCAATTCAGTTCTTATCTTTTCATTAGGAAAGATAAAAAATGGTGGAATATAACATCCTCCAGCATTACAACAACAAACTATAGTTATATTTTCTCCTCTTTCAGTAGAATTGTTTCTGGTTATGAACCTCGTATCAACAGATGATATAGCTTCTGTGGATAAGGTTGGCACGACAGAAAATCCAAATTCGTCATCACAGTTATAAATATAATGGGAAGAGAATGTGTTTTCCATTTGAATATTTTCTAATTTTTCAAAAAATATATCTATTTGAATCCTGTTATATCCCATTGTTCGACCAACTGATGTTGCTTCAGAAGTTCTAAGAATGATCCCGTGTCTTTTCAAAAAACTATTCAGCCAGTCAGAGCCTGCCATTTTATGTTCCTTATTAAAACAATGTGTATTTTTATTGGCTTCTGCTAAATCAAATGCCAATTTTCTACATTGAATGTTAGTAAGACCAAAAATTGCTCTATCAATGTCAATAATATACTGTCGTAATTGTTCCTGCTGTTCTTTATTAAAAACTTGACGAAATCTTCCTCCATGAACTGGTAAATCCTTTAAAAAGGGAAGAAAAATATAGAATTTTTAATAAATAATGTATTCTCTACAGATAAAAAGAACTATAAGAATATTTATTAATCATTATTCCTAAAAATACTGATAATATTAAAATGATAATGAATAAACAACTGTTTACAAGTTAATAATGCCCCTAAGTAAACTATTACTCAATATAAGACTTATAAAAGTATTTAAATGATTCTTATTTATTTTTTATTCTTTATACTCTGCAGGCAATCCAGAGCAACTGGAAACTTAAGCACAGTAAAAGCACATCACGCAATTCAATCTTGCCCACAATGGTATAACTAGGTAAGAGAGGAGGAATAGAGTATGACATCTTCAGAACAATACGCCTATTAAAATTCTTGAGGATCAGATTCTAAATCAAACTTTAGTTCTTCAGATAAGATGGCAATGTACCTTATGTCATCCAGTTATCACATAGTAACTGGTAATAGTAATTCAAACTGTTTTCCTTGCCTTCAAAATTGATTAACATGCCATAACACTAAATTGATGAATGAAATGAAGACAATATGATTATATAACTTTTATCTAATCAATTTTAATAACAAAAAAGTTTATTATTAACTTCTTTCTAATTTCAATCTCTCACATTGGAAACCTTCTATTCTATGTAATATTTTATAGTTTATGTATAAATTGTTGTAAGTTATAGTTGCATTTAAATTGCTTTAATAAGAAGAAATAAATTGAAATTTGTTTAATGGATTTTCCAAAAGCGTGGAATATTATGATTGAACATTAATCAGTTCTTTGAAAAATTGTCAAACTAAAAATTGATGATTAAATATTGAGGAGAATAATGTTAACAACAACCAGGCATTTACAATTCATCATTTTTTTGTTGTTGTTATATTTTGTTATGCTTTAAATTTTTTAATTTTTAATGCATTAACAAATATCAATTATATATTTTCCCAATAAAATTTAGAGGAAAAGTTTACTTTCATTATATGTGAGCTAATTGGAAGTTTCTGCTGAAAAAGAATTTTTGTGGAAAAAATCCACATCAAGAATTCTAAATCTAGAATGATATTATGTTTGATTAACTTATCAATAACTTCTGCTATAGTGAGCTAAGTATTCATAGCCATAACAAACTATTTTCCAAAACAGCTAGCAATACACAGTACAGTATCATGCTGCAAGATATTGATATTGAGAATGCAATGTTGTTATGCATAGAAACATGTATATATATTTGCAAGGCCCTAAGCAAAATTTATTTTTGAGGTTCATTAAAAGAGTAATGGAAGTAGAGAGCAGATTTATTTATGTCTAGAATAATATGTACTGTACAGTGCATTTTTAATATAGAAACAGACAGTAAAACACATGAAGTAATAAAAATGTGTATAATAGTTTTACTATAAATTGGAAAATTCAATAATGCACAGAAATTCACTTATGAAACTTCTCTTCTGCTTTTAGTAGCAATGAACTAATCAATTACAGAAAATAAATGCAGTTTTGCAGCAATATCTCAAAGTTCCAATGGACAAGATTGAAAGTGAAGAGTCTCTCTCAATCTCTGATGCATTGTTATTTGGAGGTAGTTCTTGATCAATTTTAAGTTTGAAAATGATCATTCTATAGATGCAACAGATACCAGTACAGTTATATTTTCAATAATTACCAATTTGATGATTTAAATACAGTAGAGCATCGATTATCCGAATACCAATAAACAGAAACATTGGTTAACCGAAAGTGTTCCAGTCGGCAAATTCAAATTTCTGCTAGGGCTGTGGCATTGCAGCACTCTTCCGTCCCTGCCAAACTGAACTGTAGGCCTAGTTTAATGTATTACATTATGTAAGGTATGTATTTGTAAGACATGTGATACAAATTATATACAGTACAGTTTTGTGTTTAATATATTTTTTGGTAAACGATCAGTTATCCGAACAACCCCAGTCCCGAATTGTTTCGGATAATTGATGCTCTACCGTACTAAAATATACTATCGAATTTGCAAACCCTACATATTGTGTTTTTTTTTCTATTTGTACACCAATTCTGATGACATGAAGCATAGTTCCTGGTGTTTTACAGCCTACACAACATTGCCTATTCTCAAGTGTATTTAATAATTTCAATCTTTCAACTTCAGATGATAAAACTATTACCAGATATGAAACATGTTCGCTTCAAGGCCTACTGATAATTAGCAGAAAATAAAAAATACAATATTTAATACTTTTAGCTATCAGAAATTTTTTCTGACAGTGAGTTAATGTTAACAATAATTTTCTGCTTTTAATAATTTCATCTGCTTTTCATGCAGAAAATAGAAAGAAATTTTTACAATAAATCAAGATGACAAAGAAGTAATAGATGTTTAAAAATAAAGTTGGATTAAATTAAGATTTCAGTAAATATTTTGGTAAAAAATGAAGATACAAGCATAAAAATAATCAATATACATCAAGTTGTAATATAAATTGCATGGCAATATTGATGCAATGGAAAGAGACTCCCAGATAAACTGACGAGGATCGAAGAACACTATTTACCTGGGAGTCTCTTTTCATTGCATCAATTTCATTGTGTACCCCAGTCATTAAAAATTTTGTAACTTTATATATTTCAATTATGTTCCAAGCTGTTATGAAGAACAATTTTGAAAAATGTTCCTTACTACTTGAATTCCATTTTTCAAATAGTAGTATTCTGTTGTCTGAGTATGATAGCATTGCCTGAAGAGGGCAGTTATAAACTGTCAAAAGTATTTGTGTAAATAAATCTTTTCCGTAATGCCAACAGACAATTGTGTTGTTAATTTTTTAAATCTTAATTCATTGAAGATAATGATAACTGTTTGGTGGTCAGCTACAGATCTGGTACACTTTGACTTTCTGCCTCTCGATGAAATCATCACAATTGAAAGATACTGTCATCAAATTGATGTTATGCATTAAAACTATCCAAAATTCAATCTGTTTTGGTAAACCAAAAGGGTCCCATTCAATTGTATGATAATGCTAAATCTCATGTTGCCTTTCTAACAATATAGAAACTTGGTCCACTGAAGTATGAAATCATACCTCACCCACAATACTCTCCTGACTTTTTCCCGAAAGTCTATCACATATTCAAACATTTTGACCACTTTCTTTGTTGAAAAATATTCCATAACTATAAAGCAATTGAAAAAGCTTTCCAGGAATTTCTTGCATCCATGACATTTTATGAAGATGGCATCAATATTATGCCATCTAATTGGCAGAGGTATAGAGATGTCCAGGGTGTCTACTTCAATTAATAAAGTTAATTGTTGAATAAGTTCTGACTCTTCATTTCTACTGTTCATAAACTGACAGTATTTATGTTGCACCCTGATAATCTAAGCACAAATGTGGAAATTTCTGTTCATTAAGATGAAATTTACTAATTAAAAAATACAATTTGCCACACAAGTTGAGTAGACATACCTCATTCTTCTTCTTTGCGTAACGTCTTAAAGTTGCTTCCGGTACTTCATATGTTTTTGCAGCTAAGTTGCAAGACATGTTTTCCTCTTTCACAGCATGAAGTGCTGCAATCATATTAACATCAGACCATGAACGACGATTAGAAATTTTTTTATAATTTCTAACCATCTGAAAATAGAATCACAGTTCTTAGAAAGAGAAATAAGAATTTACAATGATTTTTTTTCATTATAGAAAAATTATTATACACTACAATTATTATTGTATTCTTTATATAGATTAAAGAATTTTATTAATTGTTATATTGTGCTATAACTATTTGACATATAGAAATATTAATTTCCACTCATTCTATATCATATTATCAGATAAAAGTTTAAGAGCACTGTCTGTCAGCATTAACAAAATAAAATCTTTAAAATTGCTTTTTATTAATAAAAGACCAAAGGGCTTATTTCTTAAAAAAATACAGTTACACATGTAAATTAGATTTTGCAATCCTTCTAAATATTATTTCTAAAACACTAATTTACATTATTATTAAATATTATTTCCCTATAAAGCATTCAAGGAAGTTATTCATTTCATAACAAAATAAACACTTTATATAAGTTAAGATTAGGATATATAAACCCGTATTTACTGTATCATATTTTGTCTCGATACATATATACATATCTATAACGACAAAACACTTGCTTTTATGGAAAATTTCTTATTCTACATGCCATTACTCTACATTCCAGATGATAAATCATTTTAACCAGGAGGCACATCTCATTTCGGAGAGATAAGATCGTATGTTGTATTGCAGACTGCATATGTAAAATTTCATATAACAACTTATAAAGTAAAAACAATCAAAAATATTGAAAATGTACTATTTATTAGCAAGATACTCTTTAGTATCTGAAAAGTGAAGAAAAATAATGTCCAAAACTTATTTCTATATTATACCATTTTATATTTTATTGGTCCATGTTAGAGAAGTCAGAAAAAGACTCATAAAGCCCTAATGCTGCAGGTTCTCCCTCTGCTCTAAACATTATTTTCTGAAAATATATCCATAAATGTATAGAGATGATTATTACAAGAAATAAAACTTTTGTATTCAATAGTAAATATACAGATTTGTATTTTGTTACTTATGTATTTACAACAGGTGGTTAAGAATTATAGTGACAAGTATTAATGAATAAATAATTGAAAGTTTATTTAAAAAAAAGAATTAAATTCAAATGAAAGATATTGTCACGTAATATAACAGCCACATGTTTAAACAATTATCTATTATCTTATATTCTTCCTAGTTCCTACATAAACAGCTGACAGAACAATACTCTTGTCACGTGTTCTATGCACAGAACAATACTCTGGTCACGTGTTCTAAGTACAGAACACTACACTGTGTGTATTTTTTCAAATACAGTTTATCTGAAAGAAAACTCAAAAATTAATTAAAATAACTGAAAAATCAGTATTAATCAATCGGAAATAATGAATTATAAATAATTACCTCGTAATTTTTCACTTGTATGTCAACAGAGGGGCAAGACGACGACTTCGTCAACTTACCCCCGCCATGTTGGATCTTTTCTTAATTCCACGTTCCACGAAGTTTTTTAATTACGATGCGAAAAAATAATATTCATAACTATAATTACTTATTTTTTAATATAAATTTATATTTATTTTGTAAAAAAAAATAATTTAAAATTATTTTTATATTATAGGAAACCTCGTATTATATTTTCCAGATCTTTGTTTTTTTTTTTTTGAAACATTATTAAGCTAGAGGACCATGTTGCCGATTCATTTATCATTTAATTAATATACTTTTTTTAAAAAAAGTTATTAGGATTAAATATTAAATTTTTTAACATTTAAAAA